>NW_023277363.1:966268-990203 GCF_003668045.3 Cricetulus griseus | reverse complement strand
ATCTGAACCTAATAGAAGAGAAAGTGGGGAATAGCCTTTAATCCATTAGCAAAGGAGACAACTTCTTGAACAGAATACTGATATAGCACAGGCACAAAGAATAACAATCAATAAATGGACATCATGAAACTGAGAAGCTTCTGTAAGGCAAACAACAGTGTCAATAGGACAATACAGCAACCTACTGAATGAGAAAAGGTCTTCACCAACCCAGCATCCAAAAGAGGACAAATATCCAAAATGCAAAGAACTCAAGAAACTAGACTTCTGCAGAGTATTGGTGGAGCACGCCTTTAATCCCAGCACTCAGGAGGCAGAAGCAGGAGTATCTCTGTTAGTTCGAAACCCGTCTACAGAGGCAGTGCCAGGATAGCCTCCAAAGCTACACAGAGAAATGTTGTCTAAGAAAAAAAAAGAAACTAGACATCAACAAACTGAATAATCTTTTTTTAAAATGGGTTGCAGACCTATACAGAGAATTCTCAATAGAGGAAGCACAAATGTCTGAGAATCACTTAAAGAAATGTTCAATATCCTTAGTGATCAGGGAAATCCAAATGAAAACTAATTTGAGATTCCATCTTACATCTGTCAGAATAGCTAAGATCAAAAACACAAGTGCCAGTTTATGTTGGAGAGGATACGGAGCAAGGTGAACATTCTTCTATTGTTGGTGGGAGTGAAAACAAGTACAGCCAATTTGGAAATCAATAAAACAGTTCTTCAGAAAATTGGGAATAAATCTACCTCAAGACCAAGATAGACCACTCATGGGCCTATATCCTAAAGACACTCAAGCATACCACTAAGATGCTTGCTCAACCATGTTCAGGTTTGTGCTACCATGAATAGTCAGAAGCTGGAAACTACATACATGTTCCTCAATGGAAGAATGGATAAGGAAAATATGGGTCATTTATACAATGAAATGTTACTCACCTGTTAAAAACAATGATATCATGAAATTTTCAGGAAAATTGATACAACTAGAAAAGATCTTCCTGAGTGAGGTAACCCAGACCCAAAAAGACAAGCATGGTATGTACTTATTTATAAGTGGGCATTAAGTATTAAGTGAAGAATAATCAGGCTACAATCCACAGACCGAGGGAGGCTAAGTAACAAGGAGGGCTCAAGGGGCTACATGTGGGTCTCCCTGGGAAGGGAAAATAGAATAGATCGTGTAGGTGGATTGGGGACAGGAAGTTATTGTAACTGGAGGGATCAGATGGGGAGGTGTGAGGGACAGAGTGAAAGAATACTAGAAGATACAACAGAAACTGGAGAGCGATGTAGAAACCTAGGCCAGTGGAAACTCCCTGGAATCTATCCATGTGACCATAATGAAGTCTCCTAATAATGGGGGATACAGAGCCCTAACCAAGCATTTTCTATAAGCAGGCAAGTCTCCCAGCAGTGGAACTGTGACATCACTCCAGCCACAAAACCTTCAGTCTACCTACCTGAAAGATGTACTGGGCAATGGTGAGGCAGGACTTGTGTGAGTGACCAAAGCATGACTAGTACAACTTGAGGCACACACCATGGGAGGCAGAGCATGCCTGACAGTGTATGAATGGACAGGAACCAGAGGCAGAACAGCCTAGAGACCCAGGATATAACTGAGCATGACTGGAAAAAAAAAGTCAATGAAATGATTCCTAATGATATTCTGCTGTGCTTATACATCAGTACCTAGCCCAACTGTCATCAGAGAGGAGTGTCATCCAGCAACTGATGCGAGCAGACTCAGAGACCCAAAGCCAGAGCTGGGGAACTCCAAGGAAGATGGGGAGGAAGGACTTTGGGGCCCAAGGTTCTGAGGACACCACAAGAATAATGTCCACAGAATCAAACAAGCAGGGATGGTTCATAGGGGCTCACAGATACTTAAGCAAGAAAGATCAACAAGCTGAAGGACCCTGTATGGATCTGAGCTAGGTCCTCTACATATACCTTATCGTTGTGTGATGTGGTGTCTTGTAGGACTCCTAACATTGTGTATTGGGGTATCTCTGACACTTTGGCCTGCACCTGTGAAACTTTTCTCCTGGTAGGTTGCCTCATCCAAACTTGAGGATTTCTGCCTAGTCGTATTATATTTTGGTAGGTCATGTTGGTCGATATCCCTTGGAAGCCTACTCTTTCTAAGTTTTTCTAAGGGAAACAGTGGAGTAGTTGACCTGGGGTAGAAATAATGTGGATTGATGGACTTGGAAAATTGGAGGGAAGGGAAAATCCTGTCAGGATGTAATTTATGAAAGAAGTATAGAAGTTTAAAATGAATAAATGAGTCAAGTGACACAATTTATTTTATATGAGTTAAAAAGTATAACATGCAGAAAAAGAAACACTCCATTTTAATTCCATCACTCAAATACAATACCAAATGTGTAAGAATCACAGAAACAATAAATATTAGGTAATAAGCATGTAAAATAAATTGATATATAAAATAATATCAATATTATATATTTGTATATTTATAAAATATATATCAATATTATATATTTGTATATTTATTAAATATTATATTATATTATATATTTATAATATATATATATATCAAAGCATGATGTTACATACACAAATTGTTAATTATCAGTTTAAAAACAATCAAAAGTATCTGTCATCTTGAATGATTATTAAAGGTTATAATTAAAACCTGGGCTGGGGCAGTATATCAGTGGTAGAACAGTTGATTAACATGCACAAGCCCCTGGGTTCTTAAGAGAACAAGAAAGATACAAGCATGGTAGCCTCTGCCTTTAATCCAAGTATTTTGAATGCAGAAGCAGTTGAATCTCTGAGTTTGAAAGCCAGCCTAGAATAAAATGCAAGTTCCAAGATAGCTGGGGCTACACAAGAGAAACACTGCCTCAAAAAAAAGAGAGAGAGAAAGAGAGAAGGCAGGGGCCAGGGGAGGGAGAAAGAGAGGAAGAGAAGAAAGCAGGAAGTAGAAAGGATGGAAAGGAAAAAGTTTAAAATTTTGGTTTTGTAGATTGTATCATCTATGATGAAAACAAAAAAGTGCAGGGATGTATTTCACTTTCTGGGGTGCTTTCCCCCTATCTATGAAGCCCTGGGTTCTATCCTTAGCATAGTATGAGAAGCAGATATGGTGACACACACCTATGACCCAGTATTGTCAAGGCAAACAGTAGACAAAGCAGGCAAGTGCTTAATTAGAGCAGACATGGAAGGAAGACCACATTCTTGGCCTAGGGATATTGCTCGGTAGTCAAAACACGGCATACCCAACCCAGAGGGATGGAGCTTGGATTCCCAGAATCCCTGTAAATGCAGGATGGGCATGGTAACCCACCTATAATTCCAGATTCAGAATGCAGAGTTAGAGTATTGCTACATCAAGATAGCTAATGAGGTCAATGTATCTCTGGGTTTAATTGAGAGACCTTACCTCAACACATAAAGATGGAAGAGCCATAGAGGTAGATTCTTGACACTGATCTCAGGCTTCCAACTTGAAGCTGGTTTGATTTGATTTCACTAGCCTGAACTACTGTCATAATATTCATATCGTGTTTTGGAGGCCCTAAACTAGCCCAACTGGACATACCATTATCACCTATTGTTATTTGTTGAAACAAGACCTGCTCTAATTTCTCCATGTTGTGAAAATCAGTGGGTGTTCAGACTGTGACTTGCCCTAAAGATTCCATTATACAATCAGATTTCTTGCTTTTGTTTGAGTCCATTTTGAAGATAGAAGACAACTTCTCACCTGGGTAGATATATAAACAATACCATACATCAATGTGGCCCCACCTACACAGCACAGACTGATAAATGACTTATTTTGAGGAGCAAAGAGAGTATCACCCTATAAATGTATTGGGGTGAATTGAGGCTCTTGGGACACATTGGCATGTCAAAATCATATCAGGAAAATAAGCCCAGTAACTTATTGTACAAACTCAGTTGAGGAAAAAGTGTGTGACTTCATGAAGAAGTGATCAGCCAGTACGTGGATGACAATGACCCCAACTGACCTGATTTGTGCACTGTCTTAGATAGAGTTTATATTGCCGTGATAAAATAACATTGGTAAAAGCAACTTGGGGTGGTATGGTGGTTCGAATGAGAATGGCTCCCATAGGCTCATTGAAAACTCAGTCCCCATTTAGTGGAACTGTTTGGGGTGGATTAATTGTGGCCTTGTTGGAGGACATGTATCACTTCAGGCAGGCTTTGAGGTTTCAAAAACTGGCACCATTCCCAGTGTGCCCTTGCTGCATGCTATTGTGGTTTGAGATGTGAGCTCTCAATGTTCCTGCTGTTATGCCTTCACTCCTCTGTCATGGACTCTAACCCTATGAAATTATAAGCCCAAATAAATACTTTCTTTCATGAATTGCCATGGTCATGGTGTTTTATAGGAGAAATAGAAAATAATTAAGAGAGTGTGGAAAGGTTTATTTCAGCTTACAGCTCCAATCACACTCCCTCATCCAAAGCAGTAACAGCAAGAACTCAAAGCAGGAAACTAGAGGCAAGAACTAGACCAAAAGCCATGAAGGAACACTTTTTACTGGTTTCCTGTCTTCACTATAGCTTGCTTAGTATACTTTCTCATGCCATACGGGACCACCTGCCCATGGTTGGCACCACATACAGTGATCTGGGCCCTCCCAACCTCCATCATTCCTCAAGAAAATGCTCTACAGACTTGTCTACAGTAATCTGAAGGGAGTTATATTTCTCAACTGTGGTTTCTTTTCCCAGATGTCTCTATTGTATATTAAACTGACAAAAAAATTAACCAAGGCATGCACCAAGGACTAAGAGTTGGAGAAATCCCTCTTATCCCTAGGTCTTCAGCCCCACTTGGTCCTTAGTGTTGATGCAGCATACTTAACAGCTCCCTATCAATCTTTGTGTTCACATGTCTGGACCTCCTGTTCCCATGCCTCTACCCAATCCTACCCTTTCACCTCTGCAAATGTACTCAACTCTAGTTTTTCTCTCAGCCCTGTAATCCACTGTGTCCTGACTCTACAATAGCAGCATCTTCCCTCTAAACAGTTTGGATTCCTTATTAATGTAGACTCTGTATATTCCTTTTTTCATTTTGTACATTTTGATTTCATTTTATATTATAAGCACAGTTCTTCCTCCTACACCTACTCCCACCCTATCGGATTTCTTCTATGACGAATTGAAATTCTACTGTAGCCTCTTCAAGGATTTCTAAACTGTTTTAAATTTTTAATTCTGTTATTCCTCTCCAAATATTTACATGGATGGATTTTGTGTGGTATTTACTACAAAAGTTAATAAGACTGGCACCATCAGAGGCTTTGTCCCGCGCGATAGTCTTGCCGGCAAGAACCACACAGGACATTCGGATCCTTCTGCAGTAAAGCTTTAATGCGTCTTACCACCCTGCAGTTCTGAATCCGCCCCGTCCGAGGGGTCTCCGCGGTACCGGCGATGTTAACAAGTTCCCGGGTTTCGGCACCAGATGTCCCGCGCTATCGCCTCGCCAGCAAGAACCACACAGGACATTCGGATCCTTCTGCAGTAAAGCTTTAATGCATCTTGAGAGGAGAGCATAAGCTTACCAGAGCGGAGACCCCGAGCCAAGAATCCCGTCCCCTAATAAAGACTGGCAACCGCCGCCTCGGACGTGTCACCCCATGATTGGCTGCAGCTCATCGGACCATATGATGCCACGGAATAGGCAGAGATCAAGGAATGGAAAGTTACCCAGCGCCTGCGCAATAATCTTGTTTACATTCGGTGCCTGCCGGATGCAGGCGCCATCTTGTAATGGAGAATGCAGGGACGGCTCCCTACAAGGCTTCATCAAACTACCGATGAAAAAAGATGCAGAGACTCACAGCCAAACATTTGGTGGAACTGGGGGAGTCCTGCAGAAGGAAGCCCACAGACTCTACTGTCCTGGGATTATAGGGGTTCACAAAGAATGAACTAACAATCATGGAGCCTGCATAATTCTTATCTACCTGACAGACTGGGAGGGGGGAGGGATGAGATAATGCAGTTTTGATTAATATATGAAAGAAAAATAAATTAAAAATAACTAAGGGGGGAATAAAAACTTTGGTGGCAGTGGCACACACCTTTAATCCCAGCACTTTGGAGGGAGAGGCAGGTGGATCTCTTTGCATTAGTGGCCAGTCTGGCCTACAGAGCAAGTTCAAGGTCAGACATGGTTGTTACAGAAAGTAACCCTGTCTCTAAAATAAATGTAGTAAAAAAAACCTATTCCTGTCTTGACCATGTTACCAAGGAAAGAGGGATTATTTGACAAATTTAAACCACCCAACCTTGTGATCTTTTTGTTATTGTGCATTTTCTGACATTGTAAAATATTCAAGTACATTCATCTGCATTTCAGTCATAGCACATTTGTGACTCTATTAGACAGTCTTCCCTGGAGCCAACCTTGTCTAACATATGCATACAATTGTGTTGTTATACCTATAATATATAAAAAGGTGATAAGTATGCCAGTGAGAACAGTACTGAAGTAATCATATGGCCCTAGTTGATGAGTTAGAATACTTGGCATGAGTGAAGAGAACTTGAAACAACAAATAAGATCTGTCACAGAAGAAACAATATACATTTGTTCTCTCTTCTTCATCTAGCTCCTTTAAAATATATGACAGTATATGAAATACTCTTATAGCAGTGAAAAAATCCTTTGGGGTTTATACTTGGCAAAGTTCTTTTTTGCTTCAGCTGCATTTGCCTTTCTACAAGCTTATTTTTGACATTTGATATGACCATGTCACACTTGCCAACAATTCTGAATTCTAGAGGACCTTCAGCTAAATGATTAAAATGATATCTGTTGTATAATCTTTTTCTATATTTACAGAACATCTGATGATATTTAGATAACACCACTATGTGTATTGCCACACCTCATTCATTAATCACCTGTATCTCTGACACAAATCATGGTGATTGTTTTGAGGTTGAACTTGCATCAATGTAATGCATCGCTAAAAGAACTATATGGTCTCTCCCAGAGGCTGAGCTCCAATATATGATCAGAATAATGAAGAAAGAAAAAAATCACCCCATGTGGCATAAGCATGTTGTCTACCTGCTTTTCTCTTCCTTTACATCCCCGTGAAAGCTCTTTGTGCTTGTGTGCCCCAGAATCTGCCAAAATGTAGATTTGGGGCCAGTTGACATCTCTACTTCTCCAGGTTGCCTCTATTGAAGAAACATGATTCTGTTTTACCAACTACGTATTGTTAAATATTGATTATCAGGCTACAAACAGCCTAGAATTTAGTCTGATAACAAGTGTTGTGTCTACTTGGGAACTATAATACATCTATACATGTAGTATGCTTAAAAAAAGTAGTACCAAAATGGGAATAGACTAAACATTTTTCTGTATCTTTCTGGAATTAAGTTACTATAATTCTAAAATTAAGTTTGATAAGATATAATTGGTAAGATCTTATTACTGAAGATATCACAAACTTAGATTACAGAGCATAGAGAAACCATGCTAGAACTCAGCTGGAATCTTCCTCTCTACTGGATAGCTTTGCTATATAGGCATCTGGAGAAGAAAAGTCAGCTGTTTATACTGTAATGTCAACCAGCCAAGTAAGATATGGGCACTGATGAAACAGTAGCATGATTTTTATGGGAGTGACAAACATTTTTATGATTGGATTTGAGGTGTGGTCTGCATATCTGGTCAAAGTCACATGGTTGGGGAGGTCTTAGGCCCTGAGGTTGAACCTACTAATTTTGTTTTCCAAATAGGCTCACAAATGTTTACATGCATAAACTAGAGCTTCTCTCTGCCTTGGTCAGAGAACCTTGTTTTTGTGGTGAACAGTGATAATTCAAAGACTGAAAACTAATACAGAGCCTGGTAAAAGTACTAATAATTAAGTGACTACTGAATACTCCCTCTGAATTCAGTATCCTTATCACTGGCTTCAAGACTCAGGGAAGATCCTGGAAGAGAGGGCAGAAGGAATGTACGAACTGGAAGAAAAGGAAAAGGAGTGTGAAATTCTGCTTGTGGACAGGACATGACGCATGCACTCACGAACTTGCAGGTTGCAGAAATGAACTCACAGAAGCTTCAGCTGCATGAGACTTACATAAGACAGGACTTGTCAGCACTCAGTCATGGGTGGGAGCAGTGGCTCAAGGAGCCTGGCCCAGCCCTAAATATGTACTAGCCGGTGATGACTATTGGTAAATAGGGATCATTGTCTTCAGTGTAGCCACTATGAATTACCCATGGTCCAGGGTATATTTCCATACCTATGCCCATAGCGGTGAACCTCATTGAAATCAGTGGGTTACAGAACAAAAAGAAAACAAAAAACATGGCATTGATAGGGGAGGCTTCTTAGGAGGAGGTGAGGTTGGCCTGGGTGGGAGAGGGATATGAGAAGGCAGGGTGATGAGTGTGGTAAGGATGTATCATATGCATATATGAAAGTGTTAGGAAGAAATTGAAGTTTCTCTACTATGTAAATTAGGGCTCTGATATAGCTTGAGGTTGAGGCACTTGCTGCCAAACTTAATTATCTGAGTTTAATTCCCCAGAACTCATATAATGGAAGGAGAAAACCAATTCTAGCAAGTTGTCTTCTGACACCTACACCTACAATAAATAGATGATGTAATTTAAAATGCTATAAGAATATATGGCCAGGTAGTGGTGGCATATGCCTTTAATCCAAGTACAGGAGAGGCAGAGGCAGGCAGATCTCTGTGAGTTTGAGACCAGCCTGGTCTACAAGAACTAGTTGCAGTACAGCCTCCAAAGACACAGAGAAACCCTGTATCGAAATCCCCTAATATATATATATATATATATATATATATATATATATATATACCCATAAAGCAAACACTAGGGAGATAAAATTTTATAGTGAGAAACTAATAAATAAATTAAAATGTAAAATTAGAATACAGTCATTGAAGGCAAGAAAATATGCAAATGAAAACAAAAAAGATATGTATGGATAACAAAATTCAAATGGAAAAAATCTAGTTACAATCATTGATAACATTGATGACTAGATGCAATAATCCAAAGACTGGAATTTTCACACTAGAGTTTTAAATTTCTCAGACCAAAATACCTGCATCCTGCAGGAAATTTGAGGGTGCCAGTTTGAGGTCTATGCTACAAAACTGCTGGCCCACAATCTTTCACACCCATTTTGACTGCCAGCTCAGTGACTACAAAGACTCCCTGATGTGATGTTACTTTGTCTCCTTGCATGCAATTGAGCCCACCATCTTCAAGGAACAGTTCCAGTTGGAGATAGGTGGATATACTGCCTGATTTTGCATTAACTTGACAAAATCTAGAGTCATCAAAGAGGAAGGAGCTTCAGTTGAGGAAAGCTTCCATAAGATGAGTTGCAAGGCAGTTTCTCAAATATTGATCAATGAGGGTATTGATAAATGCAGGTATTGATCAATGTGGGCATTAATCATGATAGCATTACCCATCATGGGCTGGTGGTCCTGGATCGTATAAGAAGCAGGGTGAGCAAGCCAGGTGAAGCAACATGGCTATTTGGTATATAGATGATGATAAATTACAAAGTACCTGTGTAGCTAGAAAACACATATGAAGTGAAAACTCTCACTGCCAAATGGTGTCAAGAATGATTGGGAAAGATTTCCTGAGCAACTTTCCACAGAGAAAGCATTCAGAATCTACCAATCCAAAAGACTAGGAAGACTGGCTAATCCTGTTAATCCCACAGACCTGAGGTTTGGACAAATGAACACAGCTGTGACACTGATGCTAAAATGCCTGAGTACTGGGGTGGTAAATTGTATAAGAGTGGGTATTATCTGTGATTTGTAACTCTGACGGTAAGTGCAAGTGAAAGTTACAACAGATGAAAACTCTGATGACAAGGACTTGTTGGATATACCTTGAAATATACGGTCCAATTACTGCCTCGATGCCAATATCTAGATATAGGGTGTGGTACCATCTCTGACAACCTTGTCACCAAAGGTCATGAAAGAGTTTGATAACAACCCACAGGCCATCACAGAGCCCACAGACAAGGTCAGGGAGGAAAAGAAGCAGAGGACATAGAAGATTAGGAGAAGAAAGATGAGGTGGACAAGGAAGAAACCACAATTGATCAAGTCTAGAAACAGCTAGAGAGGCAATGCTGACTACTTCCACAGCTTAGTCCTCACTGCTCCCACTACAGACCTAGTAATGACAAATAATGTCTCTTGTGAGACTCAAGAAATTTCAAGCGTTTTGTCCAGGGGAGTTCAGATTTGGGACAAATTATGGTGCCCCCCAGTCTATCAACATGGTATATTGCCTTTGATTTTCTTTTAGACCCTACTTTTGATATCATGCTATCCATCACTCTTCTCTATAGTGTATGAAACAGATTTCTTTCCCTCTGGGGCCCAGGAGGTTCCATTTTTCAAACAGCTGACTCCACTTTGAGGAAGAAGGACAAGAGGTCCCTGGGTAGACCCAGAAGCAGCACCATCTATCAGGTACCACCCATCCAGTATAGACTACATTCCTGGGAATAGAAGAGGATGCACTCCATTTATTGGATGACTTAAAATTGTGTAGCACATGGGCATATTAAAGTTCTATAAGGGAAACCAGGCCCAAAAACTTACTAGATATTCCAAATCAAGAAAAGGGTAAAATCTTTTCCTGGATCCAATAAAGTGATGGTCACCCAAAAGTGTGTTGGCATGGCCTCCATACCAAACTAACATCTGATACTTGCATATGCATTAAGAAAAAAGGACTCCCTGACTGGCCTACTCAGTTACCTACTCACATGTCTGGAGCTGGACCTGAACCTACTGTTTCTTGCTATCACACCTCAATTTGGCCTTTCATGTTGTGCCCAGACTCTGAAACCCCAAAACCACCAAGATACTAGATCCAAAGCAAAAGCAGAGTCTTTTTAATTTATGAGATAAACTTGGCCCTCTGCCCATCTAACAGAGTGGGTGGAATAGTGTTGGGACCTTCCCCCATAGGTGTCTGCTGACCAGCTGTGACTAGGAGGTTACTTAGCAAATACATCCAGTTTTCTTCCTTCCTTGAAGTGCAAGTACCTGTTATCCTGATATTTTCCCATTCAGGATTGCCTGATGGGCATGGGAACCTGAACTTGTGACCTGGGTGGTTTTCAGCCATGCTTGCTCACTGGTATATAAGCCCCCACACTTGTAGGAATAAAGGGCATTCTCCCTGCAAGATAGACTTGCTGTCTTGTCTTTATTTAAAACCTCAAGCCCCTGGCCCAATTCTGTGGAAGTGTTGTAGCACAGGGACTACAGAATAGGAGTGACCCCGAGGGTCAGTGAGGCAGGGAATATATTGGGGTAGAGGAAGGGGAGTGTCTGGAGCTCTGCTAGTTGCATAGCAATAGTCTCAGGATTGGTACACCTCTTGCCTGGGGAATGTTTCCTCAGTTGATTGGTCAGCTGAAGCTGCAAAAAGGTTATTGTACCTAGAGGCCTCCCTAGGGCAGTTTTTTCTTCTTTTCTTTTTTTAAATTATTTTTATTTTTTTGTAATTAATATTTTATTTCAAATTAGGAACAAGCTTGCTTCACATGTCAATCCCTTTTCACTTACCTCCTCCCCAACACTCCCTACAACCCCTCAGCTGCCTCCCACCCCATCCATCCTCCACTCCCAAGGCAGGGTAGGGCCTTTGAAGGGACTCCACAAAGGCTACCACATCATCCTGGGCAGGGACTAGGCCCTCCCCCATGTGTCCATGCCAAGAGTGCATCGCTTCACATGGGATGGGCTCTCAAAGTCCCTTCTTACATCAGGGAAAATACTAATCCACTATCAGGGGGCCCCTAGAGTGCAGAGGCCTCCTCATTGACATCCATGTTCAGGGGTCTCATTCAGTCCTGTGCTGGCCTCTCAGACAGCTTCTGGGGTCCATGTGCTCCCCCTTGCTCAGGCCAGCTAATTCTTCGGGTCTCACCAGGCTCTAACAGACACATTTGATCTTCATTCCTCCCTCTCCAACAAGATTCCAGAGGTCAGTTCAGTGTTTATCTGTGGATGTTTGCCTCTGCTTAAATCAGCCATTGGATGAGGGCTCTTGGGTGGCATAAAAATAGTAATCAGTCTCATTATAGGAGAAGGGCTTTTAGGTTACCCTCTCCACGATTGCCTAGATTGTCAGTTTGTGTCATCCATGTAGATCTCTGGAAATATCCCTAGTGCCAGATCTCTCTATTATGGTATCTCTAATCCTGCTCTCCTCTTTTCTTCCCCCAACTCAACATTTCTGGTCCTCCGTTTCCTAATTTCCCCTCCTCTTCTCCTGCTCTCATTATGGAAAGCTCCCTGTCACCTACCCTCATGCTACCAATTATGTCATAAAATCCTGCCCCTTCCCATTCTCTGGGATCCATGCATTTTTATCTTAGAGTATTCCTTGTTTCCTAGTTTATTTTCAGAAGAGGATTGTATGCTAGTAATCCTTTGCTCTGCGTCTAAAATTCATATATGAGTGAGTACATGCAATGTTTGTCTTTTGGGGACTGGATTACCTAAGTCAGGATGGTTTCTTCTAGTTCCATCCATTTCCCTGTGTATTTCAAGATTCCATTTTTTTTTCTGCTGAGTATTACTACATTGTATAAATTGTAGCTAAAATAGCCCAGGTTGGTAAGTGCAGGGTAGCGTTAGCTACATAGAGCAAATACTGTCTCAATAAACCAAGAAAACAAACAACTGATGTAGGGCAACAAAGATCCAGATGAGATCCCAGTCTCATAACAGAAAACACATTTTGATGGTAGTATTATAAGACAATCCCAAACATTGAGGAGGTAGGGATGTGTCAATTGGTAACTTAGATGTTTAATCATTTTCATCTTCAGATACATCAATGTCCTCATGTGTTGGGAGACGCTTACTTCCTGGCACCCCATGGATCTTGATACCCTCATGCCTCCTCCTGGGTCCTGATGTGAGTAAGATTTGTACCATCAGCACTGGGTCAGATGGGACATTTACTGCAATGGTTTCTAAGGATGAGAGAGAACTGGTCTTTCAACTGTGCCCTTGGGACTTGCTCATTGTCTGGTTTTCACATTGTCTGTGATAGGTAGGGTTTTAATTTGGGGGTGGCAGGGGAGGACTGGAGGTAGAAGGGAATTGAGATTGTCATGTGAATCAATCTTTTTTCTAATTCAAATTTAAAAAATGAAAAAAAAAAAACTAGGCTCTGGGGTTCACTTTTGAGAGGACTCACCCCATTTCAGATGGAATTATAGAGAACAAATTGTACCTAGATTGTGAATTCCTGTTCTCACATATCAGGATTTAAGTAAATTGGTCACCCCAGCACACCCAAGGCTAGAGCAGGTCCCATGGCATATACCCCCACCACACCCTAGAACAGAGACAGGAAAGCTACAAGTGCTGTCTCCCCATGCATTCATCTCACCTGATGCCTTCTTACTGTGCCTCTTACAGACATGTGGCATGCCTTGGGGGAACAGGTTCTTTCAAGATTAATTTGAGCCACAGGTGCCTGTTGGACTTTTAAGCTTCTATTCTCCTGCTGGCTTCTTCTTTGCCTTTAAATTGTGGAGAGTACATGTAATCTGGGTTGCCAGCATCTCTGTAGTGCTTTAGTGACATTCTGTTTCCATATGCATTGCAATTATACATGCTATCAGCATCTGCATGACATCATGAGATCATGCTTACTTAAATGAGGAGGAACCTGCAAGCTTAAAAGAAAGAAGAATGACCTAAACAAATCAGGTTTTGAATGAATATAATGCTTGTATTTCTCGTCTTTCCAGAATGACATTCTTGTAAACAGAAAATGTGTTTATGTAATTGGGAGTGTGGGATAAATATGAACCAGTGTAGAAAACACTGGAGGAATCCAAAGGGTCTGTGAAGATAGATATTCTGTAAAATTGGAAGCTACTGGGCAGCTACTTGGGGAGCAAATGTAACAGTGAATGGAGGATTAGAAGGACTGATGGACCAGGATATTGTGAGGAAGTAAATGGAAGGAAAGGAGAAGAAACAATAGATAGATAACAAATATTGATCTAGGTATAAAACAAAGAGGAGACAGGTGGCCTAATCTTCTGCAGCACACTGCATGTGTGCTGAATGGGAATGGTATCCACAGGTTTATATTTTTTGGGTTGTGGGGTGGCTTAAAACAAAATGGCTTTAAGGGTGTATGGCACTAGTTAGAGGTGTGGTTTTGTTAGAGCAGGTATGAACTTTTGGAGGAACTCTGTTACTGTGTGACTGGGATTCAAGGTTTCCTATGATCAAGATCTACTCAGTGTGGCATACTGTTGCTTCTACTACTTGTGGATCAAGATATGGAAATCTCTGCTCCTTCCCCAGAACCCTGTCTAGTGCATGCCACCTTGCCACCGGCCATGACAATAATGGACTAAATCTCCGTAAGATAGCCAAAATTGGGTGTTTTCCTTCATAAATGTTGCTATGGTTGTTTTGTCTATTCATAGCTTGAGAAATCCAATAAAATGAGTTTCCAGTTTTTGAATAGTTTATGTAGAATTGAAACTGTGGGCTAATTGGAGATGCTATGTCACTAAGAGGGGGCTTGGATGTTTCAAAACAGATGTGATCATTCAGATACTGTTCAAGGCCCAATCCTTCCTGCTTCATATGTGCTTGCACCATGAGCATTCAATAATCTTCTGAACAAAGACAGCAGTGTAGGCTTCTGAATGTTCTTTCGTTTCTCTGTTAATTGTTTGTGTTTCTGAGATATCTTATCCCTGTGTAGCTCAGAAAGTTCTTGGTGTCAAGACCTCAGAGATACCAGATTCTTGTCATGCCTCAACATACACAGATGATGATATTGTTTAAATAGTGCAATAATAAAACATTTGAATATTCTCACTCCGGATATATTCTTTGCATTTTGAACTACAATCATGTCCTCCCTCACCACCAACTCCCAGATCCCTTAACCCAGTACAAGACAGCAGCATCTACAGCTGTGGAAGCTCCCATTTAACAAGAAATCTGGTGACTCTAAAGGTTCCTCTGGTCCCAGAAAGTGGGTGAGGCAGTTCCCATGTACAGACAATATCATGAAAGTGATCAGAGTTGGTGGGTTCAAATTTAAAGCCCCATAATTTCCCAGATAGGTGAGTGGCCCATTCATGGAACACAGGCCAGCTGGTGCTTCCTGCTCAGAGAGTGGATGCCAGATTGGGAGCATAATCAGGCTTTGGTGGAAAAGTCATGAGTGGTTTATTACCTGGACTCAGACACCATGAACATATGACTGCATGACAATCCTTTAGGCAATGGATTACATATCAAGAGAAAGTGACTCTGAGACTCACAGACACAGTTTATCACTTGCATGTGGTACACTTGATTGAATTGGTACAGGAGACTGCTTCCTGAACATAACACCAGCAGCACAGGCACTGAGACTGCCAATTAATAAATAGGACCTCCTGAAACTGGGAAGATTCTGTAACGCAAAGAACACAGTCAATAATACAAAACCACAGCCCACAGAATGGGAAAAGATATTCACCAACCAAACATCTGACAGAGGGCCGATTTCCAAAATATACAAAGAACTCTAGAAGCTAGTCATCAAAACAGCAAACAACACAATAAAAAGTGGGGTACAGAACTAAATAGAGAATTCTCAATAGAGGAATCTAAAATGGCTGAAAGACACATAATAGAGTGCTTATCATCCTTAGCCATCAGGTAAATGCAAATGAAAACAACCCTGAGATTCTGTCTTCCTCTTGTCAGAATGGCTAAAATCAAAAACACCAACCACAGTGTATGCTGGAGAGGATGTGGAGAAAGGGGAATGCTCATCCACTCCTTGTGGGAGTGCCAACTCATACAGTGACTTGAAAATCAGTTTGAGGGTTCCTCAGGAAAATGGAAATCAGTCTACCACCAGATCCAGCAATTCTCCTCTTAGGCATATACCCAAAAGATACACATTCATACAACAAGGACATCTTTTCAGCCATGTTCATAACAACATTATTTGTAATAGATAGAACATGGAAGCAACCTAGATGCCACTCAACTGAAGAATGGATGGAGAAAATGTGGTGCATTTACACAATGGAGTACTACTCAGTGGGATAAAAGCAATAGAACCTTGAAGTACTTGGGCAAATGGATGGAGCTAGAAGAAACCATGCTGAGTGTGGTAACCAAGTCACAAAAAGACAAACATGGTATGTACTCAATCATATATGGTTTATAGACATAGACAAAGTATTACCAGCCTGCAATCCACAACAACAGAGAACCTTGAAACAAGGAGGACTATAAAGCAGACATACATCATCCCTCGGAGAATGGGGAAGGGAAAATAAATTCTGAGCTAATTGGGAGCTTGGGGGATGGGAGAGAGAGAGGTAGGAGAAAGAGCAGGGGAGAATAGGATGGGAGAAGAAGAAATGAGGGAACAGGAAGATCATGTCAGGGAAAGAAGAGAGGAGAGCAAGGCAAGAGATACCATATTAGAGGAGCCATTATAGGTTTACAGAGAAATGTGGCACCAGAGAAATGTCCAGAAACCTACAAACTTGTCCCCAACTAACAATCTAAGCAATAGTGAAGAAGCTACCTTAAACACCCTTCCCCTATGATGAGATTGACTAGTTTTCTTTCAAATGTGTAGTCTGTTTTTACCAATATACATGTAAAATATATGCCTTATATGCTGCCCTAGAGCCTTCATCCAGTAGCTGATGGAAGCAGAAGCAGACACCCACCGTTAAGTACTGATCTGACCTCTGGAATACAGGTGTAGAGAGGGAGGAGTGATGAGCAAAGGCATCAAGACCAGGCTGGAGAAAACCACAGAAACAGCTGACCTGAATGTGGAGGAGCTCATGGACCCCAGACTGATAGCTGGGAAACCAGCATAGGACTGATCCAGAGAGCTCAGAATGTGGGTGTCAGTGAAGAGTTCTGGATAATCTATGGGGCCACTGTTAGTAGCTCAGTTATTATCCCTAGCAAAAGAAGGGCTTTTGGGAGCCCATTCCGCATAGAGGGATACTCCCTCAGCCTAGACACACTGCCGATGGTCTAGGCTCTGCTCCAAATGATAGGAGAGTCTTTGAATATCCCCCATTTAAGTCCTCACCCACCCTGTGCAGTAGAAAGGGGATGTGATATTGGGTTGGAGGGGAGCAGGGAAGGAAGGGAGGGAGAATGATCTAGATTTGACATGTAAAACAAGCTTGTTTCTGATTTAAATTTAAAAAGAAAAGAAAACAAAAAGAATTCATGCCCGAAACCCAGACATGCTGGTGGATCATACCTGTAGTCCTACTACACAGTAACCTGAAAGTAGCTAAAGTAGCTCAGGTTGATAAGTGCAGGGTAGTGTTAGATACGTACCGAAAACACTGTCTCAATAAACTAAGAAAACAAACAACTGATGTAGGGCAACAAAGAAACAGATGAGATCCCAGTCTCATAATAGAAAGCCACATTTTGAGGGCAGTATTATAAGAGTATCCCACACTTTGAGGATGTAGGGGTGTGTCAATGGGTAACTTACATGTTTAATCATTTTCGTCTTCAGGTGTATCGATCTCCTGACATTTTGGGAGATGCTTACTTTTTGGCACCCCGTGGATCTTGATAACCTCATGCATACTTCTGGGTCCAGATATGAGTGACATTTGTATCATCAGCACCAGGTTAGGTCTGAAATTTACTGCAATGGTTTCTAAGGATGAGAGAGAACTGGTCCTTCAACTGTGCCCTTGGGACTTGCTCATTAATTGGGGGAGGTAGGGGAGGACGGGATGTAGAAGGGAACTGGGATTGTCATGAAACTCAAACTTGTTTCTAACAAATTAAAAAATGAAAAAATAATCTAGGTTCTGTGGTTCACTTTTGAGAAGAATCACCCATTTTCAGATAGAATGATAGAGAACAAATTGTACCTAGATTGTGAATTCCTGTACTCACAAATCATGTTTTAAGTAAATTGGTCACCACAGTGCACCCAAAGCTAGAGCAGGACCACTAGCCACAGGGTGATGGTTTACAAGATAACTGTCAATTATAGCTGCTGGGAGAGGGAGAATCAGTTTTATCCAATGTACTGACACTACGTGTATTAATCACTCCAGGACAGATATCATGCTAGGGACAGTTGTCCAACAAATCATAGATGAATAGGATTGTTTGTTTGTTTGTTTGTTTGTTTGTTTGTTTTAATGTGTGTGTGTGTGTGTGCTTTTCTTTGTTTACAGTTTGATGTTTTCTTTTTGTCTTATATTTTTGTTGGTGGTGTTGAATGTCACAAAATGATTTCTAAGCTACTAATATTAATAATCTCCTCTGAAATGTCTTGAGCCAGGCCATCAAAATCAACATTGCTCTCAGCACCACTCTCTTCCACATTTCTATCACTATGACCCCTTAACTCCCATGTATCTTATTCAGCTTCTTTTCTAATGCAAAGTCCAAAGTCTGCATTTTGCCAACAACAGCATGGTCATACCGGTCACAGCAATATCCCATTCCCTGAAACCAAATTCTGTTTTACTCAGTGTTCTATTGCTATGATTAGACACCATGAACATGGCAACTCTGATTCAGAAAAATATTTAAGTGGGGATGGATTAGAGTTTCAGGGGTTTATTCCATTTTCACCATGTTGGCGAGCATAGTGGCATTCAGGGAGACAAGGTGCCAGGGATGTAGTTCAGAATTCTCCATTTGGATCTGCAGGCAGCAGAAAAGCAGAGAGACACTACTTTTGGTTTTTGAAACCTCAAAGTCCATCCTGAGGTGCACACTTCCTCCTAAAAGGCCCAACCTCCTAATCCCTATCAAAGAGTGCCACAATCCCACAACGAAGAATTCGTTTATATGAACTTACTGGTGTCATTCTTATGAAAATCACCAAAGTGATGCTGTATTTTGTTTCCTAGTTTTGTGACATTATATTGTTGTATTGACTTTTGGGGTTGTTTCTGTGGAAGAACTTAAAAGTTGCGTGGGTAGGGAGCTGGAGAGGATCTGGTCGATTTGGGGGGGATGAATAGGATGAGAATATATATGAATTTGAAAATTGTTTCAAATTATAAATTTCAAAACTTTAAAATATTCAGCTGACAGTAAAGTATTCCTTTTTATAGTTGTTCTCAGATAGTGAAAGAATTAAAATTAGGAAAGAAATATAGCGCAGAAATTGACCAAGGCTACTACTATGACTTAGTGCCTGGAATTTACCAGCCACCAGCAATTACTCCCTTACAAGGCCATAAGATAACTGGCTACCAAGAATTCCCAGATGGCCACCCTCCCCGAGGGGCTCATGAAGGAAACAGATTGCCCCACTGGCCAATGTGTCTGTCAATCATTAACAATTAAGGGTCCCTGTGAAACAGAGATAGCTACCATTAGTTAGCACATCCTGAGGTCTGCAGGTTTTACAAATGATGGGGTCAGGAGGCTATCTGATTCTCAGGCCTCTGCTCAAGACAAAGGGCTTACTAGGAACCCATGACTCTGGTCACGTATTCAACAGACAGACAGTTGAAGCCCCTCCCTAAGCTTATGGTTTTTGCCTTTAAAAATGCCTGTGCCTGGGGGACGGGGCTGCTCTCTAGCCTGCATGCTGAGAGAGCCCGTTTGTACAAACGTCTACCTTTCATTAAAGCCTCTTGCTGTTTGCATCAAGTTTCTGCGTCCTTACTGGTGGTTGGGTTGGCCGCAGTCCTGGGAAAAGATTCTGGAGGCCTGAGCTTCCGTTGATTTATCCATGCAGTTGTGGGTTCCTTTTTCTGTTTGAGACATATTGTCACTTGCCATCTTCCCCAAATTGCTCCTGAAATCTTGTACTAGGGGTACCTGCTTTCCTGGGCTTCCAGAGTATCTCAGAATACCGTCTTGTGCTACAGCAACCTGCTTCATGTATGGTTCTATTTTTGTATGTGTGGGGATGAGCTCTGAGACAAAAGGGTTGAGATGAGTGCCACATCTGTGTTTAGGTCTCCTGATGGTGATTTACAGCACTAAGGGGAAGGGGTGTGCATCACCGCTGTGAAGAAAAGATGTGGACAGCTGATTTCAGAAATTACCAATGTGGATTTCCTGCTTTCAGTAAAAACAGACTGTCACTTTCGTGATTTTGGAAGTAGTTGAGTGAAGAAAGGTGAAATCTCCAATCTTATAGCACTCATTCTTCCTGAAGGAACATGGGGTATTTTAAGATGCACAAATCTGGGGGTTCCAAACTGAAGTCATTTGGCATTCTTTAGTAATGGGTCTTGGGAGGGATCTCTGTATTTCTGGGGATTGTGGCATTTTCCCAGAGAGGGTAGTGAAGTAGCCCTCAGCCAGAGGTTATGTGGCATTACTCCTGATGGAGGAAAACTACACATGGTGATTTTGAATTCTGTGTAGGTTAGAAGAGTACTGTTTCCCTCAGAAATAGTGGCTCAGGATTCATTCAGACAAAAGACGGTGGCACATTCTGAGCTCCATGGGGGCATCACCCAATCAGTGTTCAGACAAGAACACATTTCTATGACTTGCATATCTCTGAACAGACATGAATGGCACAAGAACTTGGCTTGGACCATACAGACGCCTGACACATTTCTCACCCATGTTAATTTGATCAGATGGTATCTCACAGGAAACCTACCTGAGATGTGGAGTAAAGAAGCAGGGTTCCTCCAGGAAGAGACCATCTGCCTTGATCCTCCTGACCCTCCAGGTACAACTAACCAGAGCAGTCAGTGTGCATCAAATGCTCAGGAAAATGGGTGGGGCAAATGAGGTCAGAATGGGGTTTGCTACTCCAGGGTGTACAACCTAAAGTGGGTGTGGTTACTGAGTATTCCCATCTATACTCCTGGCACTGCTTACTACAAGATCAAGTGACATACTTAAAAACTAGCTTTCCCTCAAGTCCAGACAACATTAATCAGCATTATCCTGTGTAGACTTTCACCTAAATAAGTGATCCCCATTCTACAGGTCTCCATCTAAAATGCTCCTCAGTCTCTGCCTTCCATGAATGTTCTAATTTAGGGTCACTCTAAGAAGCTAAACATTATTACTTTATTAAAAAGGAACTGGTAAACTTACCCAAAAAATCTTTCTCATATCTCTTTGTATAAAAGAGCCAGCATCTGGAACTAGTTGTTTCTCTGATAACTTTTTTATGCCAATAATATTAAAGAGTATCCACATGATCTAGCATGTCTTGTGGACCTTCTGAATGTATTCCAAATTTAGGAAGTCTCATTTACTTCTGTAGCATATTGCCAAAACATTGACCAGGTGCTGTTTGGGTTGGTTGATGCTGCTTGTGTTTTCCACACTCCGCTGTTACAAGATGATAAATAATTGTCTTGGGGCAGGCAGAGTACAGGAGATGCTGGTTGAGTATCATAAAGCCCATTCCCTGTTTCCACCCATTGACTTTCTGCTGCTACTTTCTCTTCCTTTCAGGATTTCCACCATTCTTAATGGTGTATATATACTGAGACTGACGCTCCCAGAATTAAGCCACCAACTGAAGCTCACACATTAAATAGTGACAG
Source organism: Cricetulus griseus (assembly GCF_003668045.3). Taxonomy (NCBI): domain Eukaryota; kingdom Metazoa; phylum Chordata; class Mammalia; order Rodentia; family Cricetidae; genus Cricetulus; species Cricetulus griseus. The sequence goes on along the minus strand of NW_023277363.1, from coordinate 968,589 downwards.
AGTTGTTGATTCACTCACCAGTTGAACTGAAAGCATGGAGTGTGTTAATCTACTTTCTGACAACTACTTTGGCGGAAGTCATGATTATGTATGAAAATATCAGAATATGACATAATTTTCACAGTTCCATAGAGTCACCTTCAATTTTTCTAGTTGTGCAATAAATCTCAGTCACTGGAGAGATGGTACAGTTGTCAAGAGCAATTATTGCTCTTGCAGATCATGTGGTTTTGTTTCCCAAAACCCAATTGTCAGCTTACAATTTTCTGTAACTCCAGATACAGGTGATCAGATCCCTCTTATGACTTTTGCAGTACACTGCATACACATTTGAACAGTAGAACGCACCACAGCACACTGTCAACTCACTCAGACATGTTTTCAGGTGAGATTGCCAGCAAGGCAGGCATGCACACACATCAACATAAAAGTAAACAGATTAATATTTTCAAAGCCTGTTCATTAGATAATAAAACAAACTCTGTGATGATAGAAATAAAAATAAAATGAAATAAAAACAAGCAAGATTTCAACTATACATTCATAACTTTCTCTAGGATCTAGGTCACTGACTCAGCCTGATCCTTCCATGAACAGACCCTTTTAAACCAAGATGATCTGATCCAAGTCCCACATCCAGTGCCTTGATTAGTATGTCCACCAATACCCGAGCTACATCCAATCTCTATGCTTCTACCCAAAACTACTCTGTCCCCAAATAAAGTCTCCTACCATGTTATGTCCAAAATCTGCACACAAACAGATCTACCCCTACTCCACTTGGGGTCAGAAAAAATACCCTGCAGACTAACATAGTCCCCACTATCAACCTAAATTCATTCCACCTGAGCCCATTTCTAACCTCTAAGATTAATCTACCATCACCTACTTCCTTCTGTCCCCAATTTCTTCTGTCCATATCAGAAGCCCACATGACTAGATCTCATTGGCAAACTTCAAACAGTATGAAAGAACAAGCCACTATCTACCCTTGACAACCTGCCAGTCCTGCAGAAATGTTAGCCAATGTGAACTTCCTAAATGAAACCTGTGTGTCAGAAGGTAAGAGGATAATCATAAACATCAACAAGGAATTCAGGGAGTTTAAATAGACACAACAAACAGCTCAATGTAATTAAGAGAAAGCACTTCAGGAGAATGAATAAATGTGAGATCCTTCCATTTTCTGGTATCTTCTTTAATTTCTTTCTTTAAAGACTCAAATTCTTATGGTACAGGTCTTTCAATTTTTTCAGTAGTTTTACCCCAAGTTATTTTGTGTTATTTGGGGCAATTGTAAAGGGTGATATTTCTCTGAATTCTTTCTCAGCACATTTATAATCTGTATATAGTAGGGCCACTGATTTTTTTGAGTTAATCTGGTATCCTGCCACTTTGCGGGAGGTGTGTATTCTAAACAACTCATTTGTGTAGGATTTCCCTGGTACAGTATTCTGGTCACTTGGGTAGACTATAATGTGATATTAAAATAGTGAAAGTTTGACTTGTTCCTTTCCAATTTGTATCCCCTTGATCTCCTTTTGTTTTCTTATTGTTCTAGCTAGAACTTCAAGGACAATATTGAAGAGGTATAGACAGAGAGTGGACAGCCTTGTCTTGTCCCTGATTTTAGAGGAATGACGTTGAGTTGCTCTCCATTTAGTTTGATGTAGGGTGTTGGCTGGCTATTTATTGCTTTTATAATTTTTAAGTATGTTCTTGTTTTTTTCTATTTTTTCATTTTTTATTTTTTATTTTTTTCCACTTTTTTATTTGAATTAGGTACAGGATTGTTTTACATGACAATCCCAGTTCCCTTCTCCCACCTGTTCTCCCCTACCCCCCCAACTAAAACCTTACATGTCACATATCTTGTATGCTCCCCATGGATGGTGAGGCCTTCCATAGGGTGTCATCAGAGTCTTTCTGTATCCTTTGGGATAGGACCTAGGCCCAACCCCATGTGTCTTTGCTCAGGGAGTATTCCTCTATATGGAATGGGCTCCCAATGTCCACACCTATGGTAGGGATAAATACTGGGCTTCTACAGGAGGACCCATAGATTTCTGAGTTTTACTCACAGAAACACATGTTCCTTGTGTCTAAATCAGTCCCATGGTGGTATTCAAGCTATCAGATTGGGGAGCAAGAGTTCCTGGATGTTCAGGTCAGCTGTTTCTGTGGGTTTCACCAGCCTGGTGAGGACTTCTGTGCTCTTCACTGGTCCTTCTCTGCATCTGGGTTCCAGTTAAGTTCACTGATTAGTTATGGTTGTCTGCTTCTACATCCACCAGCTGCTGGATGAAGGCATATAAGTCAGT
>NW_023277363.1:921879-964928 GCF_003668045.3 Cricetulus griseus | reverse complement strand
AATTAATTCAAGGGTATTTCCCACATTGTCTTTTAATAGGTTCAGTGTAGCTGGATTTATGTTGAGATCTTTGATCCTCTTTGACTTACATTTTGTGCAAGGCGATAGGCTTGGGTCTAACTGCAGTCTTCTACATGTCTGCAACCAGTTGTGCCAGCACCATTTGTTGAAGATGTTCTCTTTGTTCCATCATATGAATTCAGATTGTTAGTCAAAAATCAGGTGTACATAGGTGTGTGGGTTAATATCAGGATTTTCAATTCTATTCCATTGGTCTACCTTTCTACTTTGTGCCAATACCAAGCTGTTTTCATGACTATAGCTCTGTAATCGAGCTTGATGTCAGGGATGGTGATTGAAAGACTTAACAATTAGCAAAGAAATATAGCCCAGAAACTGACCAAGGCTACTACTATGACTTAGTGCCTGGAATTTACCAGCCACCAGCAATTACTCCCTTACAAGGCCTTAAGATAACTGGGTACCAAGAATTCCCAGATGGACACCCTCCCCGAGGGGCTCTCATGAAGGAAACAGATTGCCCAAAGGCCAATGTGTCAATCATTAACAATTAAGGGTCCCTATGCAACAAAGAGATAGCTACCATTTGCTCAAGCAAGATAAGCATATACTGAGGTATGCAGGTTTTACAACTGGTGGGTCAGGAGGCCATCTATTTCCCAGCCCTCTCCCCATGAAAAAGGGCTTCCTAGGAACCCATGACTCTGGTCATGTATTCAACAGACAGACAGTTGAGGCCCCTCCCTAAGCTTATGGTTTTTGCCTTTAAAAATGCCTGTGTATGGGGGATGGGCTACTCTCTAGCCTGCATGCTGAGAGAGCCCATTTGTACAAATGTTCACCTTTCTTTAAAGCCTCTTGCAGTTTGAATCAAGTTTCTGCCTCCTCATGGTGAGTGAGGTGGCCACAGTGCTGGGAAAAGATTCTGGAGGCCTGAGCTTCTGAGGGTCTTACATTTGGGGGCTCGTCCTGGATTTGCGACTAGACTACACCTCACCTGAGTGGAGTAGATCTTGGAGGTAAGGTAGAGTGCGCAATCTATAGGTTTGATAATGTGTCATGTTGTCTCTTGCTGTTTTGTTGGTTTGGCGTCATGACTTGGATTTGATCTGTGCCTGTGTAGGCCTTGTATTTGGTAATTTGGACCACAGGGGGAGACAGTCATGTCCTGAGACTCTTGGTCAAGCCCTGGATGAAAGTGCGAGGGTGGTTTGATTTGGACCATAGGGAAAGCGGCAGACCTGCCCTGGGCCCCTTAGTCCTGCCCTGGAAGAAAGTTCAAGGGTTGTTTGTAATTTTGGTTTGAGCACCATTCCTTTGCCGAGAGGTTTGTCCTGTCTGTTGTATCTGTACTGTTGTTCTTCGCATTTTTGTCAATCCCTGTTCTCCTCATGGGGCTAGCCATCTGACTGTGCTGTGTGTTTGTTCTTCTTTGTCTCATCACTGTGTTTGTAGTTTGTTTGTTTGTCTGTTTGTCTTGTCTTGATGGATGATGACTCAGGACAGAATCTAGCAGGATAGACCCCTTCCCTTTGAAAAACAGAGACTCTGCTGCAGCAGTGGCTCCAGGCAGGAAATTACAGTCTGGCAGAGGATAGTACCTTCTGGCTCCTTGTGGCCAAGACACACTTTGCCTGAGACCAGCCTGCACTGCCAGCATCCAGGTGGCCTAGGACTGGTCACCATGGCTTCTCAGGCGAGACAAAAGCCTGTGAATGGCAGGTATTCAGAGTGGGCTGGTGGGGGGCCTTGATGCAGGAGCTGCCTGGAATGGGACTCTGCCTCACCCCTCCCTGCAGGAGGACAATGGCCTGCTGGCATACGGCATGCGCAGGGTGCAGGCATCCTTCACAGAGGCGTCTGTCTATGGCAGGTGCACGGGTAACAATCCTCTGGAGAAAGATGCCTGTGGGGCATGCACCAGGCTGACCAAATGGCAAGTGCCTCCAAGTCTAAGTGCACCCAGCTGGCCATCCACTCCTGGGAAGCTGAGGCCCCAGCAGGTCTAGCAGCAGGCAGGGCCGAAGTGAGCTCAGAGGGTCTGTGACCTTTGGAGGGAAGGGCACCATCAGTGTTGCTGATCCATCCAGGGAATGTGCCCCAGTGTTCCCCTGCACTATTGGCCAGTGGGGTGCAGAAAGGCTCAGGAAAATGTACACTCAGGATTTAAAAAATAAAAATAAAAAGATAAGACATTCACTTCAGCCAGGCAACCCTAAGTGAGAGTCACAGATAAGAGGGGAAAAGAAAGAGACAGAGAAAAAGAGAGGTCAGTCTAAGATGGGGATGTCTGAGGGAATCAGAAAAAAAGAGTAGGGTAATAAAAATTTAAAGAGGGTCAAAGAAAGTCATAAAAGTGTCAGAGAAGAATGTAACCTGTTTGCTACGGGCTCTCATATCTACAAATACTAAATTTATAATGTTAATATAGGTTAAAATTTTTAATCATATCAGGTTAATTCTGTTTAAAGTTTTACTTATGTCCAAAAAGAAAATTATATATACTTGTTAAAAGGATCTATCTGTGTTTTCTGGTATAAAAGTAAATTTTGTTACAAGCATAAAGCTAAAACAAAAGTGGTTTAAATATTTTTGCTGTATAATGCTAACAACAACAGCCAATCATTTATGGACATATCTCAGAATTTAACTCTGAGCTCTAGTCATTAAATTTTGGTTAACAGGAATTCGGATGTCTTTCAAGTAAAAATGGTATTAAAACTGTTTTGTGGTTAAATCTGTGAAAAATTAAACTAGCTAAAAAGTTAAAACTAATGACACTGGGAATTGACAACATAAACTTAATAATCACCGAGGTGATAATGGTTTTAAACACATCAAGGGTGCTTTATTTTTGATATTATTACAAAAAGATATTAAAATATTTTTAATTGTTCAAATTAATAAGGTTATAAGATATCTATGCTTTGTTATATTGTTAATGTTTGTGCTTAAATCAAAGAGCTAAAATTTAAGATCACAGCGATAAGTTCCATATGCTAACAAACAATTGAGTTGTTTATTTTTTATGGTAAAGTAAGGCAATGATCCAAGTTTAACAAAGGGCTTAAAATAACTTCTAAGCCCATGGGTCTGAATTCTTTGGAGGTTTAAAAACAAAACTCCTTTATATGGGTAGCCTAGAACCACCTGCATTTCAGATGTTTACGTTGATAATAACAAAAATTTTGTAATAGAAATTAAAACATCAATTTTTAAAGATAAGCCTGACAATATAAAGCCTTAGTTTTATAAAAGCTACTAACCTGTTGTAAGATGTTAAGAAATACAAGTTACTAGCCATCCTTGTAAATAAAAAAGTTCGTTGGTTATAGTCAAGCTAAGTACTAATGATTAATAACAGGGATAAACCTGACTCACTCCCCTGTATATGTTTTCAAAGGTTAAGCTTAATACAAGTAACTGAAAACAGAGTTGTCAGATTTACCTAGGCAGACTTCTAATACTACAGAGATCTCCAGAATATGGCATTTGAAGTGCTAACTAAAAAGCTTATAATATCAGACAGAGAATTCCAGATCCTGACAGTGACCCAAGGTCTCTAAAGAAGAATATGGGGCTCCAGGGATTGTGAGAACGCTGACCAGTGTGCATGATGCTCAGATGCTACACCTGCTGCCAGGCCGGACCGGGATCAGACTGTGGACAGGCTACAGGATACTGGAGAATTGATTTCACCACTTTTGCCTGGACAAAATAAGGTCAGTCTTTTCTATGTCACTCTTCCACAGAGAGAAAAGAACTCTCACTTTATGGACCTGGCAAAGATTTACTTCTGCCCCCAACACTATTGAGACTTGGGTATGGCTAACTTTAAATGGACTGGACCCTGTCATTTTTTAATAGATTCAAAAGTTATACAGAATTTATCCTTCTCAGATCTCTGATAGTATTAATGATTAGACTAGCTATAACTTTGTCAGCTAGGCAACATCAGTCAGCCTTGATATAGCTCCTAAATAAGGATCTGAGAAAATAAAGACATATAAGTCTTAATGCTATAAAAATAGTTTAAAAATATAAAAATACAGAGCTTAATATTTAATAAAATTTTGATAAGCTGATAGAGCGGTGGCTACCAACTGTTCAGTCACAAGCTCAAGGTTTTTAAGATTTATTTTCGTTGCCATCTAAGTATAAACATAGAGGGCTTTTCATCAGGCCAAGGCACCCCTGTTCAATCTCTACCTAGATCTCCCAGAACAGAAGAAAAATGTACAAGCTTCTAACCCAAATCTGTAGGTTTTTTTTTCTATAACTCAAAGGTATAAGTATATTCCTGCTGTTTTACAGATACCCAATATCTGCTTTTCTGTAATGTGGATTTCAATACAGATTGGTAATGATAAAATGTCTAGAACTTTTACATCCTATTATATAATAAAGTTCATATAAGCTTCAAAGAATCAAAAGTCATAAAGTTTGTATCCACTTCTCAAAGGCAAAACAGACTCCAGAAAAGTACAACTTTTGTTATCCCATCTATTTGTTCCTGAAGATGGATTTTTTTAATTGTCTTGAAACTCCTGTCCTTCTTGATGACTAAAAATATGGGCCTAAGTGTTCCAATAAGATATATAAGTTTTGACTTCTGTTCCCAGCTTAAACATGTCTCAACAGATTTCCACTCCTGGCAGACGAATATCATTTCCTGACTACAGCCTGCTCCTAAAGACTGCGAGCCCTAGACTTGCTGTGGATGTGAACCAGTCGAGCTGTTGTGGACACCTCCTATATCTGCAACAAAGTCTGACAACCAGAAGCTCCTGATGGATTCCCCATTGCCTAAATTTCATTTTTTTTTGCTTTTGACTAGCATTTCAGCATTCTTGGTTCCCTAACTTTGTCCCAAAGTGAGCAGGAAGTAGTATTGGAAAGGACACATCGCCCATTTTCCCTGATTAAAATGCTAAGTCAAAAGGAACTCCCTTACATGGGGAAATGCCAATATCTCTCACTCCCTGATGGAGGCACTGGAAAGACAGCAACTACCCTAGTTTCCACTTCAATAGGGATCCTGTTCATACTCCTCCTGCTCCTGACATTAGGCACCTGTCTCCTCAACAGGCTCTTACAGTTCATATGTGAGAGACCATGCATCACTCAGGCCCTCGTCCTTACTCAACAGTATCAAGCCATACTGAACATTGAGGTTCCCTGAGGTTTTAAGATTAAAACTTCGCAAAAAAGGAGGGAATGAAAGACTTAAAATTAGCAAAGAAATATAGCCCAGAAACTGACCAAGGCTACTACTATGACTTAGTGCCTGAAATTGACCAGCCACCAGCATTTACTCCCTTATAAGGCCATAAGATACTGGGTACCAAGAATTCCCAGGTGGACTCCCTCCCCGAGGTGTTCATGAAGGAAACAGATTGCCCCACTGGCCAATGTGTCAATAATTAATAATTAAGGTACCCTTTGAAACAAAGAGATACCTACCATTTGCTCAAGCAAGGTAAGCATATCCTGAAGTTTGCAGGTTTTACAACTGGTAGGTTAGGAGGCCATTTGATTCCCATCCCTTTCCTCAAGACAAAGGTCCTCCTAGGAACCGATGACTCTGGTCATGCCCTCCCTAAGCTTATGGTTTTTGCCTTTAAAAATGCCTGTGTCTGGGGGACGGGCTGCTCTCTAGCCTTCATGCTGAGAGAGCCCATTTGTTCGAATGTCCACCTTTTATTAAAGCCTCTTGCTGTTTGCATCAAGTTTCTGCCTCCTCATGGTGAGTGGGGTGGCCGCAATCCTGGGAAAAGATTCTGGAGCCCTGAGCTTCTGTGGGTCTTACAGTGATTCCTACAGTAGTTCCTTTATTGTACAGGGATGTTTTGGCTATCCTAGGTCTTTTTGTTTCTCCATATAAAGTTGAGAATTGTTCTTTCAAAGTCTGTGAAGAATTGTGCTGGGATTTTGATGGGGATTGCATTGAATATGTAGATTGCTTTTGGCAAGATTCCCATTTTTAATATTTTGATTCTACCTAGCCAAGAGCATGGGAGATCTTTCCATTTTCTGGTATATTCTTTAATTTCTTTCTTTAGAGACTCAAAATTCTTATTGTACAGGTCTTTCACATTTTTGGTTAGTGTTACCAAAAGGTACTTTATGTTGTTTGTGGCAATTGTAAAGGGTGATGTTTCTCTGATTTCTTTCTCTACCAGTGGGTCATTGGTATATAGTAGGTCTACAGATTTTTTTTTTAGTTATTCTTGTATCCTGCCACTTTGTTGAAGGTGTTTATCAGCTGTAGGAGTTCCCTGGTAGATTTTTTTGGGTCACTAATATAGACTATCATATAGTCTGCAAATAGTGAGAGTTTGACTTCTTCCTTTCCGATTTGTATTTCCTTGATTGTGGGTGACCAAAATATTTCCACTATGGAATATTTTGAGATCCAGCCTTTGGTTTCACTAAACAGGAACAGTGGAAAGCTCTGGCCCTCCATTGTATTGTTAATGCCATTAGGGCTACTATTGTTCACCATGGACTCAGTGTAATATTCCTCCTAATTTGCATCTCTATGTGCCTAAGCATCTGAATAGCCCAACAGCTGTGCAAGGAGATGAGAGGTGTGTGAGTGACTAGGAGGCACAGGAGTTAGGAGCAAGGACCAGAGCAGAGAGGGGAACAAGGGGAGAAATGGTTCCCTCCTGGTATTGGCAGGATGGTTAAGAAAGAGCAGAAAAGATGGCTAATAAAGAAATGACTCTAGTTCTACAACATGGAACTGAGAGCTCACTGAAAATGAAAAGATGCCTGTGTTTGGTCTTTATCATCCCTGGGTTGCTAAGAGCTTACAGGTCCACATACTCCCACTCAGGCAGAACCTCATGGATTAAGGCTGAAACTTGCTGGGTCATGACAAAATGGCGCCCATGGTTTTTTGCCTTATTGCTCTTGCTAGGTCTTCAAGGACAATATTGAAGAGGTATGGAGAAAGTGGACAGCCTTGTCTTGTACCCGATTTTAGAGGAATTGGATAGAGTTTCACTACATTTAATTTGATGTTGGCTGTTGGCTTGCTGTATACTGCTTTTATTATGTTGAGGTATGTTCCTGTTATCCCGGATTTCTCCAAGACCTTTATCATGAAGGGGTGTTGGATTTTATCAAAGGCTTTTCCTGCACCTAGTGAGATGATCATGTGTTTTTTTTTCTCAGTGTGTTTATATGGTGCATAATATTGATTGATTTTCCTATGTTGAACCATCCTTGCATCCCTGGGATGAAGCCTACTTGATCATGGTGGATGATTTCTCTGATATGATCTTGTATTCGATTTGCCAGGATTATATTGAGAATTTTTGCATTAATGTTCATGACGAATATTGGTCTGTAGTTCTCTTTCTTAGTTGTGTCTTTGTGTGGCATGTGTATCAAGGTTATTGTAGCCTCGTGAAAAGAGTTTGGCAATATCCCTTCTGTTTCTATTGTGTGGAACAATTTGAGGAATATTGGTATTTGTTCAATTTCCATGGGTTGGTAGTTTTTTTTTTTTTTACTTTGATTTGTTTTTGACTTCTAACTATAAATCATGGTGGTTTGATAAGACACAGGGGATTATTCCAATTTTTTGTACCTGTTGAGGTTTGCTATGTTGTCGAGAATGTGGTCAATTTTTGAGAGGGCTCCATGTGATGCTGAAAAGAAGGTATATTCTTTTGTGTTTGCATAGAAAGTTCTATAAATGTCTGTTAATCCCAATTGGATCATAACAACTGGTTGTTCCCTTGTCTGTTTGTTAAGTTTCTGTCTGGTGGTCCTGTCCAGTGGTAAGAGTGGGGTGTTGAAGACTCCCACTATAACTGTGTGAGGCCTTATTTGTGACTTGAGTTTTAATAATGTTTCTTTTATGAATGTTGGTGCTTTTGTATTTGGGGCATAGATTTTTAGAATTGAGACTTCTTCCTGATTGATTTTTCCTGTGATGAATGTGAAATGACCTTCTTCATCTTCTTTCATTGACTTCAGTTTGAAGTCTATCTTGTTAGATATTAGGTTAGCTACCCCAGCTATTTCCTTTGTTCCATTTGATTGGAGTATCTGAACCCAACCCTTTACTCTGAGGTAATGTCTGTCTTTGAATTCGAGGTGTGTTTCTTGTATGCAGCAGAATGATGGATTCTGTCTTCGTATCCAATCAGTTAGCCTGTGTCTTTTTATAGGCGAGTTAAGATCATTAATATTGATGGAAATTTAGGTCCATTGATTGTTTATTCTTGTTTTTTTTGGTTTGTTTTTGGTACTGATATTGTATGTGGATTTACCCTGCCTTTAATTTTGTGATTTTGTAGAGTGGGATTATCTATTGCCTATGTTTATGCATGTGTAGTTGATTACCTTAGGTTGGAGTTTTCGTTTTAGTACTTTCTGTAGGGCTGGATTAGTGTTTACATATTGTTTAAACCTGGTTTTGTTGTGGAATATCTTGTTTTCTCCATTTATAGTGATTTAAAGCTTTGCTAAGTATAGCAGTCTGGGCTGGCAGCCATGTTCTCTCAGCGTTGGTAGAATATCTATCCAGGTCCTTCTAGCTTTCAGAGATTCCATGGAGAAGTCTGGTGTAATTCTGATAGGTTTGCTTTTATATGGTACTTGGCCTTTTGCCCTTGCTGCTCTTAATATTTTTCTTTATTCTGTATGTTTGGTCTTTTAATTATTATGTGACCAGGGCACTTTCTTTTGTGTTCCATTCTATTTGGCGTTCTGTAGGCTTCTTGTACTTTCATTGTCATATATTTCTTTAGGTTGGGAAAATTTTCTTCTATGATATTGTTGAATATGTTTTCTGAACCTTTGAGTTGGGTTTCTTCTCCTTCTTCTATACCTATTATCCTCAGGTTTGGTCTTTTCACGGTGTCCCATATTTCCTGGATATTTTGTATTACGCATTTGTTAGACTTCAGATTTTCTTTGCTTGATGAGTTTATTTCCTCTAGTTTGTTTTCAGCATCTGAGATTCTGTCTTCCATCTCTTGTATTATATTGGTTATGCTTGCATGTGGTTCCTGATTGTTTACTCAGGTTTTCCACTTCCAGCATTCCCACAGTTTGTGTTTTCTTTATTGTCTCTGATTTAGTTTTCAGGTCATGAACTGTTTCCTTCAGCTGTTTATTTTTATTTTCTTGGCTTTTTTTGGCTTTCCTTGATTTCTTGCATCTTTTGGTGTGTCTTTTCTTCCATTTCTCTGAAGGATTTTCTGATTTCCTCTCTAAAGTTCTCTGTCATCTCTATGAAGTTGCTTTTAAGTTTGCTCTTTATTGCTTATTCTCTGTTGGGCTGTTCATGTCTTGCTGGTATAGAGTCCATTGATTGTGGTTGTATCATATTGTTTTTCCTGTTGTTGGAGGTGTTCTTATATTGTCGTCTTCCCATCTCTTGTTCCAGTGGGTACAATTTGTGTCACTTACTTTCCTGGTGTGTATGGGTTCAGTGTTCTCTTCAGGTGTGTGTAATTGACATTGATACTCTGATGGGTTTCAAGTTTGGGCAGAAAGTTCTAAGACCCTCCCCCTCCAGGTAGGTGAGAGCAGCACTGGTGCAGAGATGTCAGCAGACTCTGGGTTTCTTGGTCCTCAGTGGTCAAGTCATCCTGTCGAATATCCTGGGGCAGGGTTTGCCTGGGTGTTGCGTCCACCCTTGACCAGCAAGAACGACGCAACACCGAGGAATCTTCTTCACACAGTTTTATTCGGGAACCTTGATTTACAGTCAATGGTGGCCCTGGGTAGAAGAAGACGGGGCCTGATAAAGTCGACATCTACCAATCACCTAACCCTATGTGGTACACCAGGATAGGTTCTCTCCAAGCAGAATTAAGAGGATACATGGCCTTTACCAGATTAGGAGTTGTTTACCACAGAGAGCACTCACCTTCGGGCTAGCGGAAGGCAGAATCTGGCGCCATCTTTTGGGCGCGGTACTTTGCAGCTCCCAACAGTTCCCCCTTTTTGTTTTAATATTATAGGAGTAGCAGTATCTATCTGTTATCATATTTCAGTCATCTCTGTCTTAGGTTCAACCCCAGTGTCCCTATCTTACCCATCAAAGAGTCACTGTGTCGCCCTCATAGGCTCATGTCTTAGGTTGAAAGGAACACATGTATGCTTATTCGATCTGCCAGAGGGTAGGTGCCCGTAATTGAGCATGACTGATTCAGATACGCATCACTCACTCAGCAAGGGCAAGACATCTATTTGTCTGTCAGCATGGATAACCATGCTTGAGGGGATTGTCCTGGTTCCACAGCAGAAAAGGCCTGTACCAACATGGCAGCTTGGGATTTTTGCGACTTCCTGAACCTGCATAGGCACCACAGGCAAACAAAAATGGCTAACAACATCATGGAAAGCATAATCCCTACCCCAGCCCATTCCTTAAATAAACTAAAGGCTTGCTTAAGAGTAGTTAAGAGGGTATTAACAGTGGGCAGGCTCAGGCATGTAGGATTCATGGCAGCAATCTGTTGTGTTAAGGTATCTGTCAGGTTCTCGAACTGTTGACTCCAATTTCCCAGAAGGTCGGCACTCAGATGCCAACTCATGTTGCTGTTCTCCATGAAATTGTTGGCTATCCTGGAGGTGATACATAAAGAAGAAAAGGAATGAATGCATCCTATAGAAGTTAAGGTTACTAAATCATCCACCTGCTCCTGCAACAGGTCCACTCTTTGGTTCACAGTTAGAATGCCAGCATTTAAGTGACTATCATTAGATCTTAAGGTAGATAATGTTGTGGCTGTTTTTTCCACAATGTCATTGACTGTCTCAGCTGATTGGTCCTGAGCAGCCATGGCAACGGCAGCAGTCATAGCTGCTGCTGCAGAAAGGGTTATGGCAGAAACCAATGTTGCAATTATGCTAAAATCCCATTTGGTTCTGATGATTTCCGTAATGGGAAATGTTCCTGTATCCACTTTAACAGGAATAGGAACATACATAGGAATCCTCATCACTACTGCTGAATCAGTAGTTCCATTCCAGCATAGACTAGCAATGCAATCAACAGCAGAGGAATTGCATGATACTATTTCATTGGTGCTGTTGGTGGCATTGAATAACAGGAAGAAAAACGGAGCCTTTAAACATACTGGGCTACCTGGAACAGTGAAATTATCCAATGTTTTATGTATTGATAGATTTTTAAGAGAAGGTTCCTTCTCATCCCTTGAACCAGAAACATTAGGAAGTCTTATGCAGAGATTCTGGAGAACCACAAAAGGTTCAAGAGAAGTAAAAGCTCCATGCTCGTTGGAGAGTACCCATTGAAACCATGGCCAGGTAGTTTTACTGCCTGTTCTTTGGGAACCTCCCTGAGTTAGGTTATACTGGTACCTGCCAAGAGGGGGAGTAAATTCAAAACCTGGAGCTATCTGTTTAACTTTGTGGTCCCGACTCTGACAGGCCATCCAATGAGGAGGCTACCCTCGATTGGGTGCACAATAAGGCAAGACTTGTCGAGCAGTGGAGTTCTCTTGAGTAAAGCATGAATTTGAGGGTCGGAGCCCCTCCATCAGCATCAGAAATGTAGTGATATTTACCTCCTTGGTCCCATTTGTACCAGATCCGGAGCCAGAACTAGCGCCTTTACTAATCTGAGTCAGGACTTCAGGGAGCATAGCGCTCGAGATCTGGTTATGAGTAAGAGGGTCAAGCCAATTGCCGACAGAACCATTCTTCAAACAAATGCATGGGTTAGAATTATTAATAAAGGAGAAGCATAATGCTCCATGGAGAGAAATATTAGTGGCTGAATACTGGGCAATATCAGGGTCTAAATTTACACAAGGCAAACCCAATTCAAAACTAGTAGGAAAGAAAACAGGCACAACTTAAGATGTGGTATGAACAGGCAAGGGAATTGGCCATGCTTTCGCTATGGCACACAGGATTTGTTCTTTGGCTTGGATTAGCCACAGTGTTGTCAATGTCAGCAGCAGGATCAATATTGGAGGCTTCATCTTCTTTGTTGCACTGCCTCGTTAGTCTCTCTGGAATCCACACACTTGCTGATCCTGGGGGAAAACACAAACAGAACCTCTCACCCATGCTGACACCGGGTCCGGTCCTTGCCATAGACCCATAAGGTTATTTTCCATCTTGCAGAGCCCTTCTGAGCAGGTGCCTGAGTCTGGCGCCTATTGGCAGCAGAAAGGCCTTGAGAATCCAAATTTAAAAAATTCAGAGTAAAGAGAGCTAAGGATAGTTGTCCCTTTGGTGTTCTACCATGGCCTATTCCCCCTTTTTGTTTTAATAAACATTCTTTCAATGTGCGATGAGCTCTTTCAACTATTCCTTGTCCTTGGGGATTATAAGGTAGGCCATGGTTTAACTGGACTTCCATCTGTTTACAGAAGGAAGTAAAAGATTGAGCTGTGTAAGCAGGACCATTGTCAGTCTTTAATTGCTGAGGTTTTCCGCAGGCAGCTCACGCCTAAAGGCAATGTCCAATGACATTGTGAGCCTTTTCCCCACTCATAGGGGTGGCATGGATGATGCCTGAACAGGTACCAACATACACATGGATATATTTAATAGTTCCAAATCCTGAAAAATGAGTTACGTCCATTTGCCAGATCTTCAAGGGCAATAACCCTCTGTGATTGACCCCCATGCTAGGGGGGTGCAAAAAGGTTATACACTGTTGACAATTCAATACTGTCTGTCTAGCCTCCACTCGAGATAGCTGAAACCTTTGCTGCAAAGTTTTTGCAGATACATGGAATTGTTTGTGAAATTGCTGCGCCCGCTCCACAGAGGAAGCAAAAACTACATATTCCCCTCTAGTACAGTGATCTACGATCTCATTGCCTTTTGATAGAGGTCCAGGCAAGTTGGTATGAGTGCTAATATCTTGTATAAAAAATTTCGGATCGCGATGCCTGATCAACATTTGTAACTCCTCTAAGAGTCTGCAAACTGTACTATTAGGTTTGATAGGTCCTGCAACCTACAGGGCCTTAATAGCATTCACAACATATGCCGAATTAGAAATCAGATTAAGGAGAACAGGCAATTTCTAAACACTTCAAGGACAATTTTACATTCAATAATCTGGGGGGAGCCAGGCTGATATTGAAATTGCAATGGATCCTGTTGCTATATCATATAGGCTCTACAGCCCATCTTGGATCCATCAGTGGAAATGTTTGTGGCTCCAGCAATAGAAGCAGCTGCAGTCATTTTAGGAAAAATGACTGGATGTTCTTTAAAAAATGACATTAGAGGGTGTTTTGGATAATGATTATCAATTTCTCCTGAAAATCCGCAGCGCAGAATGTCCCAATCATCCACAGTTCCACAAAGTATCTTAACTTGTTGAGCAGTATATGGGATTATGATCTTAATTGGTAGTCTACTAAAATATTGAATGCATTGCTGTATCCCATTTTGAGCCAAGTCAGCAACTGCTGCAGGATAGTATTCAATAGTTTTTCCTGGGGAGGATTTAGAATAAATCCATAGTAACGGACCACCTTGCCACAGCAAAGTTGTAGGCTGGGAGAATTTTGGGAGCACAGACAAAAGAATATCCATATTTTCTATTATCCTTTTAAGGTTGGCATTTTGTAATTCTGTCTCCACTTTCTTTAAAGCTTCTCTCGCTTCAGCGGTATACTGCCTAGGTGAATCTAACGCTGAATCACCATTGAGAATATTATACAATGGTTTTAACTCATAATTAGGTAATTTTAAATAACACCTTATCCAATTTATATCTCCCAACAACTTCTGAAAATCATTAAGAATTTTAAAATTATCTTTTCTATTCTCTATCTTTTGTGGAATAATTGTATGAGGGAGAATCTTAGCCCCTAGATAGTTATTAACAGTATCCTTTTGTACCTTTTCTGAGGCTATGACTAAATTATGCATCTCAAGCAATTTTACCAATTTTGTATATGCCTTATTGAGCATATTTTCATCTTTGGCAGCCAATAAAATGTCATCCATATAATGAACACATCTAATCTTTGTAAAGTCCACTCTCAAAGGAGCAATGGCCTCTGCAATAAAAAACTGACACATAGTAGGTCTATTGGCCATCCCCTGTGGCAACACTATCCATTCATATCTTATATCAGGTTGTTCATGATAACAAGAGGGCATCGTAAATGCAAAACGCCCTGAATCCTTGGCACACAAAGGTATGGAAAAGAAACAGTCTTTAATATCTACAGAGATGATAGGCCATGATGCAGGTAAAGAAGTTAAAAGTGGAAGACCACGTTGTACAGGGCCCATAATTTGCATCTGCTGATTAATAGCTCTAAGATCATAAAGCAATCTCCATTTACCAGATTTTTTCTTAATGACAAAAATAGGAGTATTCCATGGAGATACAGAGGCTTTTATATGCCCCAGATGCAGCTGCTCCTGCACTAGAGCCCTAGCAGCCTCCAGTTTTTCAGAGGAAAGTGGCCACCTAGGAACCCATACTGGCTCCTCTGTTTTCCAAGTAATAGGAATACCTCACCCAATGGCCCCTAGGAAAAACCCAGACCTAGATTCATTGGTCTCGGGTGTGGAACAATAGGACTCGTTCTACCCTGCAGATGTTTTCCGAGGCCTCGACCTGGGACGTATCCGATTGGTTTCATGATATCTTGAGATGTTTCTGAGTATTCATTTGTGAGTTTAAAACCCATGTCTTTTAACAAATCTCTTCCGCATAGTGAAATTGGTAAGTCTAACACATAAGGCTGCATGCTCCCTGAATGCCCTTCCTGAACTTTCCAAGGCAATTGTCTAGCACTCATATCAGGAGCCTTAGCATAGCCCAAACCTTGTAAAGTTTGAGAAGAGACCTGTAGAGGCCAGCCAGAGGGCTAATCTTTTGTGGCTATGATGCTCTTATCAGCTCCAGAATCTAGTAAGCCTAGGATTTTTCTAACCATTCACTATTAACTCAAGGGTCAAACGTTGATCAAGGTCTAAAGCTAGGAAAGTTAAGTTCGATCCAGCGGAAGCAAAGCTTCCCTCTCCTCTCTCTCTGGTTTGAGCTGGAAACTTGTCATGCAAACTTTGCAAAAGTAGTAGTGGTGCTATCCTATCTCCAGGAGAAATGGCTATAATCCCTCTAGGAGATTCTACCATAATCTTTACTACACCCATGTAATCAGGATCTATAACTCCAGGATTTACTCGTAGACCTTTCAAGGCTGCAGATGATCTTCCTATAAGCAGGCCTACTGTGCCAGGCTCAAGAGGTCCCTTAAAATCAGTGTCAATGAGCTGGACCCCCATTCTGGGAGTTAATATGAGTCTGGTGGTAGAGCGTAAGTCCAGCCCCGTAGAGCCTGTAGTGTCTGTCCTCGTTCCCTCGGATGTTGAAGAGATTGCCAGGTTTTGGGACTCTGCTCCTGGTTCTGATCCTACATGGCCCCATATATTTGTGGGCCTTGGGGTCGTGGGCCCTGTCTTGTGTTTTTTGGACGAGCTCCTCCATACCCCTGAACAAGAGGCTGTCCATTGATGTATTTTACTGATCTACAATACTTAGCCCAATGATTTCGTTTTCTACATCTAGGACATAAGCCAGGTTGCTTAGAGAACGGGGTAGAGTTATTTACTTTAGTAATTCCTCCATCTGGGTATTGCTTTCTCAAATGCCATTGCTTGCAACATTTAAAGCAAGCTCCTGAACTTCTGCCTTTCTTAGTTAATTGCATCACAGCAGCTGCTAGGCCAGCATTGGTCAGCGGACCCCCTAACTCCATACAGACTTTCATCCAGACTTCAAGGCCTTTACCCTTATATGGAATTATTGCAGCCCTACACTCATTTGTACATTGTTCATAAATCAGCTATTTGATCAAAGGCAGAGCAGCATCTGAATCCCCAAACACTTGTCCTGCAGATTCTACCATTCTTACTGCAAAGTCTGAAATGGGTTCTATAGGACCTTGTAATATCTTTGTAAGATTTCCACTGACCTCACCTTTGTTGGGCAGAGCCCACCAAGCCCTAATGGCTATTTGGTTAATCTGATAATACACTTGAGGAGGATATCCTGTTTGTTGCTGTGCAAAACATCCTTGACCAAGAAGCATGTCCACATCCCAGCCTGGATTACCAGCCGCACGGTTAGCCGCACCTTGATCATTGGCAAATTCAATTTGGAAACCTCTCCAATCCAAATATTGTCCTGGCGATAAACAAGCTCTTACCAAATTCATCCAATCACTAGGTGTCATACAGAAGCGAGTGACTGCTTTTACCTGAGCAATTGTAAAACTGCCCTCACCCCATAGGGGCGTATCGACTCTGCCAGAGCTTTGACTATTTTAAAGTCAATCGGTTTATGATGTCTCTGTTGGTTACCATCTGTAAAGACTGGATAAGCCAGTGGTCGAGCAATCCAAAACTCAGTGCAAACAGTATGCCACACTTCCAGACAGAAGGTAGAGCAACCAGGAGCTCCTACTTCCTCTTTCGAGCAGTAGGGGGGAGGAGCAACAGGGCAGTGCCCTTGCTTTACAGCAGTCATTTTAGGGCACTGTTTTTCTGGTACTTTTAAGGAATGTTTTTCCATGAGCTCAATAATCTCTCCCTCCTCATCCTCCGTGAGGTCCTCATCCTCACATATATCCTGCTCTGATTGTGAATCCTCTCCTGGTTCTTTTAATTCCTCCCTCAACTCTCCTAGAGAAGGATAAACTCGCTTCTTATTCCCTTTCCGTTTTTCCTTTCCTCTCTCACTTTCTGACTGTTCTGATCTTTCTTTTTGAAGCATTTAAAGGGCAGCTTGTCCATTTGCTATAGCTTTCTTATTTCCCTCTTGGTCCTCTAGACAGCTGCGTACCATTCGCCATACCGGTCGAACACACGGCTTCAACGTTCCTTGTTCCCAGGCAAAATCCAGGTCTTTCCCTAACTTATCCCAGCTAGCCACCGAGAGATTGCCTGACTCTGAGAACCAGGGTGCAATGGTGTCACATTCATTCAGGAACCTCTGCAAAGTGGCTTTAATTAACATTAAATTTTTAGAATGAAGCATCTCTTGAAGAGCCAGAAAAATTGGATGTGATTGTGATGATCCCATTGTGATGTTGTTTTAGTTTGTGCGCTCAGAAGGTGTGCAAGTCGGATAGCACCACCAGAAAACAAAAGCCCACACTGCAATGTTAAAGAGCAGCCAAATCACCACTATAATAGCGGGGTCCATTCACTTACTCTCACTCTGCAAGTTAAAGCAGGAGTGAGGTGTTTTGCTTTTGGTTCGCTTTTGCTGCGAACACTCTTGCTCCTCTCAGGAGACTTTATTGCCTCTTTGCTGAGGGCTTTTATTGCTCCTTACAGGAGACCTTATGGCCTCTTTACCGAGGGCCTTGTTGCTCCTTTACTGGAGACCTTATTGCCTCTTTCCCGAGGGTTTTATTGTCCCACTTACCGTGGGAACTTACCGGCGCCACCCCGACTGTGAGAAGTTCTGATTACCCGTATGGGCCACCACTTGTCTCGTCCACCCTTGACCAGCAAGAATGATGCAACACCGAGGAATCTTCTCCACACAGTTTTATTTGGGAACCTTGATTTACAGTGAATGGCGGCCCCGGGTAGAGAAGATGGGGCCTGATATAGTCTACCTCTACCAATCACCTAACGCTACGTGGTGCACCAGGATAGGTTTTCTCCAAGCAGAATTAAGAGGATACATGGCCTTTACCAAATTAGGAGTTGTTTACCACAGAGAGCACTCACCTTCGGGCTAGCGGAAGGCAGAATCCGGCGCCATCTTTAGGGTGCGGTAATTTGTAGCTCCCAACACCTGGGTGGTCAGATGGAAGTTGGGCCCAAGGCAGGGGCTAAAACAGCTCCCGTCTGCACTCTCTACACTCTGCGGGGGATGGAATAGTTCAGCGATCTCAGCAGAGTCAGGATCCCAGGGTCCTCAGGGACTGATTCAGTCTGCCTGCAGATCCCGGGGAGGGATTTGCCAGGGTGGGCAGGCAGAAGTTGGGCCCATGGTAGGGGCCAAATCAGCTCCCGTCTGTACTCTCTGCACTCTGTGGGGGCCGGAATAGCACAGAGATCTCAGCAGAGTCAGGATCCCAGGGTACTCACAAACTGATTCAATCTGCCTACAGATAACAGTGTGGGATTTGCCATGGTGAGCAGGCAGAAGTTGGGCCCAAGCAGGGGCTGAAGCAGCTCACCTCTGCACTCTCTGCACTCTTAGGTATGTTCCTGTTACCCATGATCTCTGCAATATCTTTATCATAAAGTGGTGTTGGATTTTGTCAAAGGCTTTTTCAGCATCTAGTGAGATGATCATGTGGTTTTTCTTTCTCAGTCTATTTACATGGTCGATTACATTGATGCATTTTTGTATGTCGAACCATCCTTGAATCCCTGGGTTGAATCCCACTTGTTCATGGTGAATGATTTCTCTGATCAGTGTTCTTGGATTTGATTTGACAGTTTTTTATTGAGTATTTTTGCATCAAAGTTTATGAGGAATATTGGTCTGTAGTTCTCTTTCTTTGTCCTGCCTTTTTGTGGCTTCAGTACCAAAGTTAGCGAAGCCTCTTAAAAAGAATATGGCAATTGCCTTTCTACTTCTATTGCATGGAATACATTGAGGAGAATTGATATTAGCTGTTCTTTGAATTTCTAGCACAATTCTGCACTGAATCATTCTGGCCCTGGGCTTTTTTGATGACTGCTTCTATTTCATTTGGGGTTATATAGATTTATTTAAGTTGCTTATCTGTTCTTGATTTATTTTTGTTAAATGAAATCTATGTAGAAAATTGTGCATTTCCTTTATATTTTCAAATTTTGAGGAATACAAGTTTTCCAAATATGACCTGATGATTCTCTGGATTTCCTTTGTGTCTGTTGTTCTGTCCCCCTTTTCATTCCTAATTTTATTAATTTGCTTGTTCACTCTCTGTCTTTTGGTAAGTTTGGATAAAGGTTTATTTATCTTGTCAATTTTCTCGAAGAACAAACTCTTAGTTATATTGATCCTTGCTATTATTCTCCTAGTTCCCACTTTATTGATTTCAGCCCTCAATTTGATTTTTTGCTGGCATGTGCTCCTTTGGGGTGCATTGGCTTCTTTGTGTTCTAGAGCTTTTAGTTGTGCTGTTAATTGTCTAGGGTAATTTTTCTCCAGTTTCTTCATGTGGGCACTTAGTGTTATGAACTTTCTCTTAGCACTGCTTTCAGACTGTCCAATATGTTTGGTTATGTTGTACCTTCATTTTCATTGAATTCTAGCAAGTCTTTATTTCTTTCTTTATTTCCTCTTTTACACAGTTGAGCATTGCTCAATTTCCATGAGCTTGTAGGTTTTCTGCAATTTGTGTTATTGTTGAATTCTAAATTTAAACTGTAGTGATCCTATAGGATACAGGGTGTTATTACTTTTTTTTAATCTGTTGAGGAATGCTTTGTTGTCTTGTATGTGGTAGATATTAAAGAAGGTTCCATGTGTCAATGAGAAGAAAGAATGATCTTTTGTGTGTGGATGGAATGTTCTAAAAATGTCTGTTAAACCCAATTGTGTCATAAATTCTTTTAGTTCCTTTGTTTGTTAAGTTTCTGTCTGGTAGTCCTGTCTAGTGGCAAGAGTGAGGTGTTGAAGTTTTCCACTCTAAGTATATGGAAATGTCTAGAGATTTGCAAAGAAGGCAACAACTAACATCCTAAGCAACAGAGGAGAGGCTACCTCAAATGCTCTAACCTGAAAATGAGATTGAGAGCTGACTTATATACTGTGGTGGACCAAATAATTCTGTTATGGAATAATTTGGTGGCCCAGCCACCAGCTCCTGTAAACAGAAACACCTGAAAGCTCTAGCCCACTATTGTATTGTTAATGCCAGTAAGGCTATTATTGTTTACCATGACCTCAGGGTAATATGCCTCCTAATTTTCATCTCTGTGGGCCTAAGTATCTGAATAGTCCTGCACCTGAGCAGAGAAGAGAGGTGTATGAGTGACGAGGGAGGACAGAAGTTAGCAGCAAGCAACCAGAGGAGAGAGGAGAACAAAAAGAGAAATGGTTCCCTTGTGGTCATGACAAGATGGTTAAGAAACACCAGAAAAGATGGCTAATAAAGAAATGACTCTAGTTCTACAACATGGAACTGAGAGCTCTCTAAAGAAGCCAAGATGCCTGTGTTTGGCATTTATCACCGCTGGGTTACTAGGAGTTTCCAGGTCCACACACCCACACTTACGCCGAACCTCATAGCTGTCATGGATTAAAGCTGAGACATGCCAGGACACGACAATATACCATCCTATAGCCTTCATCCAGCAGCTGGTGGAAGAAGACCAGACATCCACAGCTAAACACTGAACAGAAGTGGAATCCAGTTGCAGAGAAGGAGTGATGAGGAAAGGTGTCCAGACCAAACTGGTGAAACATACCAGTGAAGGACTTAAAAATTAACAAAGAAATAAAATAAGGAGGCTTTAAAAAAAAACCTCCCACCTAGCCAGCCAAAATAACTCCATTACAAGGTGGAAAGATAGCCTAACTAAATACCAAGTACTTCCAAAGGGCCACCCTCCCATGGGGTTGTGAATATAAGAACAGATTATCCTACCAGTTAATGTAACAACAATTGACAAAAGAGAGGCCCTGAGAAACCAAAGAGATAGCTGCAATTACCGGTTCATTCCATGGGTTGTTGACCCAACTAGTGAGGCAGGAGACCATCTGGCCCCAAAGATAAGAGACCTTCAAAGGACTTGTGACTCCAGTTATGTAACCGAATCCCCTCCCCTCCCCAAAACCTTGTGATTTCTTTCTATAAAAGAGGCCTGCCTTTGAGGAATGGGGCTTCCTTGGTCTGTCGGACTGGGAGACCTGTTTGTGCAAATGTCCCAAAATTAACTTACCTCTTATTTTCACATCAACTGGACTGGACATTGAATTTTTGGGGAAAACCCTCCAATGTGTAGGGGCTCCTCAATCTGAGGGTCTTTCGCCAGAAAGAGCTGACCTGAACAAGGGGGAGCTCTTAGTCCCCAGACTGATAGCTGAGAAAGCAGCTTGGCACTGATCCAGACCCCATGAACTGGGGGGTCAGTGAGGATCCTCGGATATCCTTGGTACCCCCTTTAGTAGATCAGTCCTTATCCCTAGCATAGATATGGATTTTGGGAGCCCATTTCACATAGAGGGATTCACATTGAGTCAAGACACATGGAGGTGGGCCTAGCCCCTATTCCAAAGGATATGACAGACACTGAAGACCTCCTATGGAAGGACTCACACTCCCTCTGAAGCATAAAGGGTATGTGATAGGTAGGGTTTTAGTTTGGGGGGGACACGGGCAGAGAGGAAGGAGAAGGACCTGGGATAGACATGTGAAACAATCTTGTTTCTACTTCAAATAAAAAGATGGAAAAAAGAATGAATAAATGCTTAAGTGTTGACCAAGAAAACATAAACATGAGGCTGATGGAAATGATGAAGATAACTCAGGATAATTCATCCAGAACAAAGAAACACAGGAGAGTACTAAGTGAAGCTGAAATGAAGACAGAATTGAAAAGCTCAGCAAGCAAACTAGAAAACTCAAAGGGAAAACTCATATGTAGAATGAATGAAGGAGCGACAGGATCCCAATATTAGAAGAAAAATTAGAGTATCTAGACTAAATAAGCAAGCTATACAAGTATAAAAAACACAAAATAAACAAATTCTCAAAATTAGAAAACAAGAAGGAACCTACGGGAAATGTTGAATATCATGAGGAAACCAAAACTTCTAATTATAGGCATAGAGGATGGAGAAGAATCCAAAGTCAATGACACAGAATATATCTTCAAATGATCTTAGAAGAAAACTTCCACAAACCAAAGAAATAGATCCATATCCGTTTACAAGAAGCATACTAATCTCTAAACAGTAACAACCAGAAAATAAATCGCCTACTACTCATCAAAATTCTAAATGTACAAAACTAAGAAAGGATATGAAAAACCACAAAGGAAAAGACAGACTCACATATAAAGGCAGAATCATTACAGTAACAACTTACTTCTAAATGGAATCTCTGAAAGTCATACGACCCTGAATTGTTGTTCTACATGGCTGAGAGACCACTGATGCCAGCTGAAACTACAATACTCAGAAAAACTATCAATCACAACTACAGGAATGGAGAAAAACTTTTCATTATTAAAAAAAAACAATTTATTCATGTATTAAATTCCCTTTTTTCTTTATTGAAAATATGTTCATTTCTCATACAATATATCCTGATTATATTTTCCCCTCCCTGTACTCCTCCCAGTTCCTTCCAACCTTCCCTCAACTCCAAATCCACTCCCTTTCTATCTCTCATTACAAATGAACAGGCTTCTAAGACATAACAACAAAACATGGCAAAGTAAATATATATTAAAATGAAGCTAAAACAATCATGTTGAGGTTGGACATGGCAACCTAAGAAGAGATAAAGGGTCCAGAGGGCAGGCACAAGACAGAGATCCACTTGTTCTCACATTCATCAGTCCTATAATAATATGAAGCCAATGACTATAGTGTACACACACATAGACACACACACACAGACACACACACACACATAAACTAATATATTCCTTACAGGACCTGATGCATAACCATATAGGCCTAGTGCTTTCTTCTTCTGTCTCTGGGAATTCATATGTGCCTTACTTAGTTGATTCAAAGGGCCTTGTTCTCCTGGTGGCTTCCATCCCTTTTGGCTCATACAGTCTTTTCGCCTACTCTTCTGTGGGATTCCCTGATCTCTGATGGGAGAGATTTGATGTAGATGTCTAATTTAGTCTCTCTCTCTCCCTCTTCCTCTCTCTCTCAAAACATCTGTCTGTGGATCTGTGAATCTGTTCTCATCTGCTGCTAGAGGAAGTCTCTCTGATGTTGACTGGGTAAGGGACTGCTCTATGATAATAGCAGAATATCATTAGGAATCATTTTATTTACTTCTTTAGACTACTCATGTCTGGTTTTACCCAGGTTTTGGGGATATCAAGTGTCTGGTTTTTGGTTACCCAATTAGTTTTTGAGATGAGTTCCTTCTCATTGCATGGGCCTTAAGTCATATCAGATATTGGTTGGCTACTCCCAAAAGTTATGTGCCAATTCTTTAAGGCAGAAGAGATTGTAGATGTAAGCTGTACCACTGGGTCTGTGTTTATACAAATGTTTTTCTTTTGGTAGCCTGCAGTGTACTGTACTTTCATGTACAAAAGACTCTAGATAATGTGGGTATAGGGTCTATGAAGGCACCAGCTCAACCTCTCCATACCCAATGAATTGTCTAGGTGTTATCTTCAGCAATAGGACAGTGCTGTCTGTTTGGGGAGAACAACATATTATCTTGGCAACAGCACGGGTTTTTGGGGGGATATCCAAGGAATACCACTGTGAAATGACTCAATTAGATGTAATCCAGTCCCACAACTTGAAGTTTCATTTGTTGACAAGAGATGTCCAGTTGGGGCTCCATCATCTGCATTATTTGGAGACTTCATCAGGATCACCTTCATATATTTTAGCAAGTTTCCATTGCACTAAGTTTCCATGCTGCCCCTCAAATGTCCCTCAAGTCTAGCTGTTGTAGTATTTTTTTTTCTTATGAGGGATTGTGCACCCAGCTCTACAAGTAAATTACACATGGAGGCGAATTCTTAGTTATGAGTGCCCAGCCTTAGCTTGGCTTGTTTCTTGAAAGTTTTCCTTTGCTTAAAATGCGACTTCTAACTTTTGCCCCTGGGCTTTTACAATTGCTTAATTTTGTAAATCTTACTCTTACTCTGTGGATGGGTGTGTAGCTGCAGGAGAGTGTGGCTGACCCCTGACCTCCTCCTCTCCTTGTTTAATGCTGCTCTCTCCTTTCCCTTGGTTCTGCTTCTATTCATAATCTCTGCCTGTCAGCACCACCTCTCTTTGCTCCTGCCTTGCTATTGGCCATACATCTCTTTATTAGACCATCAGGTATTTTAAACAGGCACAATAACACAGCTTCACAGAGTGAAACAAATGCAGTGTAAACAAAATTCATACACCTGAAAATAATATTATACCACAAGCTCTATCTCTCCACATTCCCTCCATCAAATCCATCACCTGTCCTCCCTCATGTGATCTTCCCATTCAGCACCCTCCCCCACATTCTAGTCCATCATTAAAACCTCCCAGGGAGATTCATGCAAACTCCCCAGATACTTTCTATATACCTGCCTTCTTTGAGACCACAGATTTTAGATTGTTTATGATTTATTTATTGGCTAATGTTCACACATCAGTAGATAAAATACCATATTATCATTCTGAATCTGGAAAACTCTCTCAAGATGACTCTTTTTCTGTTCCATTAATTTGTCTTCACACACACACACACACACACACACACACACACACACACACACACACACGTCTGCCATTCCTCCATGTCCTCCCCTCACTTCTGCAGAACCCCACAAAAGAAAACCCCCAATGCATTCAAGGGTATTTCCTACTTTCTCATCTAATAAGCTCAGTGTGTCTGAGTTTATGTTGAGGTCTTTGATCAATTTGGACTTAAGTGCACGGTTATAGCCATGGATCTGTCTGCAATCTTCTGCATGCCAGCATCTAGATATGCCAGGAACAATTGTTGAAGAAGCTTTCTTTATTCTATTGTATAGCTTTGTCTTCTTTGTTAATATCAGGGTTTTCAAATTGATTCCACTTGTCTTCCTGTCTATTTTTGGACCAACACCAAGCTGTTTTGAGGAATATAGGTCTATAATAGAGCTTGAAATCAGGGATAGTGATGCCTCCAGGAGTTCTTTTATTGTACAAGGATGTTTTGGCTATCCTGGGTCTTTTGTTTTTCATATAAAGTTGAGAATAGTTTTTTTCAAATTCTGGGAATAATTGTGCTGGGATTTTGATGGGGATTGCATGGAATCTGTAGATCGCTCTTTGCAAGATTTCCAATTTTACAATATTGAGCCTACCAATCCAAGAACATGGGAGACCCTTCCATTTTTTGGTATCTTCTTTAATTTCTTACTTTACAGACTCCAAATTCTTATGATACAGTTCTTTCACTTTTCTCATTAGCATTGTCCAAGGTATTTGATTTACAGGAGACTGCTTCCTGAATATAACACAAGTAGCACAGGCACTGAGATCCACAATTAATAAATGAGACCACCTAAAACTGAGAAGATTCTGTAAGGTGAAGGACACAGTCAATAAGACTAACCAACAGCCCATGGATAGGGAAAAGATATTCACCAACCCCACATCCAACAGAGGGCTGATCTCCAAACCTTACAAAGGACTCAAGATGCTAGTCTTCAAAACAGCAATTAATCCAATTAAAAAGTGTGGTATAGAATTAAATAGACAATTCTCAATACAGGAATATAAAATGGCTAAAAGACATATAAGTAAGTTTTCAACATCCTCAGCCATCAGGGAAATGCAAATCAAAACATCTCTGGTATACCATCTTCCAACTTTCAGAATGGATGAAATAAAAAACACCAATGACAGTTTATGCGGGAGAGGTGGTGGACAAAGGGGAACAGTCCTCCACTGCTGGTGGGAGTGCCAACTCCTACAGCCATTTTGGAAATCTGTACGGCAATTGCTCAGGAAAATGGGAATCAGCCTACCACAAGAACCAGCAATTCCACTCTTAGGAATATACTCAAAAGAAGCACATTCCTACAACAAGGACATCTGTTCAACTATGTTCATAGCCTCATTATTTGTAATAGCCAGAACCTGGAAACAACATAGATGGCCCTCCAAGGAAGAATGGATAGAAAAGAATGGTACATTTACACAATGGAGTACTACTCAGCAGAAAAAAAAGGCAATGGAATCTTGAAAGTCAAAGGCAAATGGATGAAACTAGAAGAAACCATTCTGAACGAGGTAACCCAGTCAGAAAAGACACGACTTGTATGTACTCACTCATATGTGGATTTAAGACATAGAGTAAAAGGATGGCCAGCCTGAAACCCAGGCTGCCCGACAGGCTTGTAAACAAGGAGGACCCTAAGAGAGACATATATTGTCCCCTGTAGAATGGGAAAGGGACAAGAACTCCTGAGAAAATTGGGATCATGGGGGAAGGGTGAGGGAACCAGGAGAATGAGAAGGGGAGAAGAGGAGGGGTGAGGAGGACATGAGGGAGCAGAAAGGTTGTATCAGGGGAAGAGTAGTAGAAAAGAAGAAAGGAGATACTATAATAGAGGGAGACATTATAGATTTAAAGATAAATCAGGTACTAGGAAATGTCTGGAGAGCTACAAAGATGACACCATCTGACAATCTAAGCAACAGAGGAGAGGCTTCCTTAAATGCCCTCTACTGATAATAAGATTGATGACTAATACATATGCCATCATTTAGCCTTCATCCTGCAGCTGGTGGAAGTATAAGCAGACACCCACACCTAAACCTTGAACTGAATTGAAATCCACATGCAAAAAGGAGGACTGATGAGCAAAGTGGTCCATACCAGACTGGTGAAACCCACAGAAAGTGTTGAACTGAAGAAGGGAAAAGTCTTGGTCCCCAGACTGATAGCTGGGAAACCATCATGCAAATGATCCAGCCCCACTGGATTTGGCTGTCTGTGAGGAAACCGTGGAAATCTGTGGGGCCTCTTGCAGTGGATCAGTACTTATCACTACAATAGGAATGGACTTTAGTAGCCCATCCCACATGGAGGGATACTCTCTGAGCCTAGGCCCTATCCCAAAGAATATGACAGACTTTTAAGACCTCCTATGGAAGGCCTCACCATCCCTGGGGAGCAGAAAGGGTATGGGATGGGAAGGATATTATTTGGAGGGGGGGCAGGGGTAGAGGGGAGGAGAAGGATTTGGTAATGACATGTAAAATAATTTTCTTTCCAAGAAAAAAAGAAAAAAAAAGAAAATCTCACAAGATTAATTCAAATAATACAAAAGCAAAATTACGTCACACCTCTGACTTTCAGGTCTCACCAACACCACTTCATTCATTCTAGTGTCATTGGGAGCTACAGTTTTTCATGCAGTATGCATTTATCCAATTGACACAACCCACAAATGTTCTTTTCAATTAGTCTTTGGTGTGGTTCAAGACCTCTGGCGTCTGGTACACCATCATCACAAGACCCTCACCAAAAACTCCTCTCAGGCTTCCTGCTGTTGCCCCACTCACGGCGATCCTGCTGCTATACTTATATAGTACCTTTATCTTCATTCACTGCAGCAAATCATAGATGGGGTAGATATTGGGTTGGGCCAAACCGTACCCCAGATTGTGGGACTGCATGGTAGCTGAGTGGGTCAATCTGGGCAAATTGGACTTCCACCCTTAGCCAAGGGGCAGAGCCTGCTCTCCTTAGCCTATGCCATGGGGCCAGCTCTCCTATAACCATGGTGAGGTGTGGGGTCAACTCTCCAGAGTGAGGGGACCAGCTCTTTTACTGCAGGGTCCAGTGAGGGATAGGGCCAGATATCCCAGGTCGAGTGAAGGGCAGGGCCACTCACCATGGCCCTTGAATTTTAACTCCCATTGTGTCTATGACCCCTCATGGTTACACCGGCCAAGGACAACAATACAGAACCCTACTGCAGTGGGATAACAGATACAGACAAAAGCTCATAGTCGATATCACCATGGCCATGGTGGCAGTGAAGATCACCTAGATTAATTTGCCATCAGAAGTAGCAGGACCCGTGGGTTATATAGTCACAGGTAGCTCACTAGACCCCAGGCATCCACCCACTACTTTGTGTTAACTGGAGACATGGACATGGACTCAGCTCCAGGATCTGGTAAGGCCAGTGCCCCAGACATGACCCATGGCAGCAGTCTGATCCTGTACACCACAATGACCCCAAAAGACAGCAAAGGCTGCCCACATCAGCATGGCTCTGTTGGAGTCATTGCCCTGGACACCTTTGTGGTCACCGCTTGCAGCCTAGAACCCAGGCATCTGTGTGGCCTCTGGCGGCAAGGTGGGCAAAGGACATCAACACAGACATGGTCCTCAGTAGTAACCTGGGCTTGTATGATACCATGGTCCCAGTTGACAGCTTAGCCCACTCAGATCAGCATGGCCCTAGGGGCAGCCTGACCCTCGGGCACCAACAAGGCCCAGGTTGTCCCCCAGCCTTTGACATCATCAGACATGGACATGGACAACAACACAGTACCTAGCTGCTCTAGGGTCATGGACACAGACATGACCCTGAGAAACAGCTCAGGATAGATGTCAGGATGGCCCCTTGGAGCAGCTAAAGCCACTAAGATCAACATGTCTCAGTGGCAACACAACCTTTGATGAACACAAACATAGCCACAGGTGGTGGCCCAGACCATGAGCATCCTTGTGGCCTTTGGTGGCAACAGATTTCTAGAATATCAACACAGTCCATGGCTGATACAGGACCATAGACCAACGACATGGCCCTTAGCTGAAGCCTGGGTCTGGATTTTACCTTGACCCTCAATGGCAAACAGGCCACTTAAGGATGTCATTCTTTTTACAGCGGAGTAGTAATCCATTGTGTAAGTGTATTACATTATCTTTATCCTTTCTAGTATTGAGGGACATCTGGGTTGTTTTCAGTTTCTGGCTCAAGCAGTGAACATTGTTGGGCAAGTGGCCTTTTAGTAATGTGAAACATTCTTTGGGTATATGAATAAGAGTGATATATACAGGTCTTGATGTAAATGGATTCCCAAGTTTCTGAGGAACCACCATACATATGAGGAATCCCACAGTGTCTCTGGTTTACAGTACCACTAGCAATGGAGGAGTGGTCCCACTATTCTATATCCTCACCAGCATGAGCTGCCATGTGTGTTATGAATCTTATGAGAAGTGTGACATGGATTCTCAAGTTAGTTTTGACGTGCACTTTTCTGGTGGCTAAGGATGTTGAGCATTTCTTTAAGCATATTTCTGCCTCTATTGAGAATTCTGTTTAGACTCCTTGTTGTGATTGGATTATTTGGTTTTAAGAAATCTAGTTTCTTCAGATCTTTATATATTTTGGATATTAGCTCTCTATCAGATATATAGTTGGTAAAAAAACTTTTCCCTTTCAGTAGCCTGCTACTCTGTTCTAATGACAGTGACCTTTGCCGTAGAGAAGAGAAAGTTTCACAAATTTCCTTTAATTATTATTACTCTTAATGCCTGTATCAACGTTGTTCTGTTTGGAAAGTCTTCTCATGTGCCAAAGACTCTCACACACTTTCTCTTCTATCAGGTTCAGTGTATCTCTGTTCATGTTGAGGGTTTTGATCCATTTGCAATTTATTGTTGTGTAGCATTATAAGTATGGGTCTATTAGCTTTCCTCTACATGAAGTCATCTAGTTTTATCAGTACCAATTGTGGAAGATACTCTTGTTTCATTCCATTTATTATATTTCTGGCTTCTTTATCAAAAATCAGATGTCCATAGGTGTGTGGGTTTATATCTTCAATTTAATTCTGTTGATTGAAATATCTGTGTGTATGCCACTTCCATGCTGTTTTTACTACTGTAGCTCTGTAATACAACTTGAAATCATGGATGGTGATACATCTGGATACTCTTTTATTTTTCAAGATTATTTGAGCTATCCTCAATTTTATTTGAATTTGAATATTGTTTTTGGTAACATGGCCATTTCAACTATGCTAATCCACCAATCCACGAACATGGATTTCTTTTCATTTCCTGATATTTCCTTGAGTTATTTCTTTGAAGACATGAAGCTTTTTTTTTTCATCATACATGTCTTTCACTTACTTGGTTAGAGTTACACTCAAAATATTTTATACTATTTGAGGTAATTGTGAATGGTATTGTTTCCCTAATTTCTTTCTCAGTTCATGTGCCTTATGTACATAGGTATGCTACTTACTGTTTGAGATGATCTTGCATCCTGCTACTTGCTGAAAGTGTTTATCAGCTGTAGAAGTTCACTGGTAGATTATTTGAGTAACGTATTGAAACTCTCACATCATCTCCAAATAATAAAACTTTAACTTGTTACTTGCCATTTTGTATTCCCTTGATCTCCTTAAGTTGTCTTACTGTTCTGACTAAAACCATATTCAATAGGTATGGAGAGAAGAAAGCATAGTCTTGTTCCTGAGTTTACTATATTTACTTTAAGTTTCTCTCCATTTAAGCTGATGTTGGCCATATTCTTGCTGTAAACTACCTTTCTTACCTCATATCCGTGGTATTCCTAATCTCACTAGGACTTATGTCATGATTGGATTGGATTTTGTCAAAGGCATTTTCTTCATCTAGTGAAATGATCAGGTGTGTATTTTTTTCATTTTGCTTACATTTTCAATAACATTTATTGATTTTTGTACACTGAAGCATCCCTGCATCACTGGGATGAAGCTTCATGATCATTTATATATTTATGATGTGTCCTTGCATTTGTTTTGCAAGCATTTATTTGTTTTTGTATGTATGCCCATAGGAGAAATTAGTCTCTAATTCTCTTTCTTTTTTGGATCTTTGTGTGCTTTGGGTATCAGTGTAACCATGGCCACATAAAATGAATGAGGCATTATTTTTCCTGTTCCTATTTTGTGTAATAGTATGGAGATTGTTGGTGTTAACTCTTTTTGAATGTCTGTTAGAATTTTTGATTGAACCTCTTTGCTTTTAATATTTTTTCCTTACTCTTTGCATCCTTTCTCTTCATCACTATTTGGTTAGGGGATGTTCTTTTTTGACCAATCTATTTAGTGTTTGTGTTGGTTTGAAAGAAAATGGCCTCTAAAGCATATAACAATTTTAGGACTTGTGGCTTTGTTAGAATAGGTTTGGACATGTGGAGAAAATTTACCACCATGTGGATAAGATTTGAGGTTTATATGCTAAGCTATACCCAGTGAGATGGTTCAATTCTTGTTGACTGTGGATGAAGAAACAGAACTTTCACACACCTCTCCATGTCTGCCTGTATGAATCCATGTCCCACCATGGAAATAATGAACTAAATCTCCAAAATTTTACCCACACCAATTAAATGTTTTTCTTTTTAAGGGTCTCCAAGCTCATGTGGTCTCTTTACAGCAGCAGGATCCCTGACTAAGACAGTGTTCTTGTATATTTTTTTACATTTACAGGCATCTTTTTCTTTGATCGGGAAACCTTTATTTTGTTTTCAAAATATTTCCTAGGCCTTTGTGTTGGGCTTATGTTATTTCTACTAGTCTTATTATTATCCTGGGTTTGGTCTATCCATTTTCTCCCAGTTCCTTGATGTTTCATGTCAGGAATTTTTTAGATGTATCATGTGCTTTGACCTATATATCTCTTTCTTCCATTTTATTTTCAACATGTGATATTCTTTTTTCCATTTCTTGTACTCTGCTGGTGAAGCTTCCCTCTGTAGTTCCTCTGTGAATTCCTTAATTTGTTTTTTTTTTTCTTTATTGATTCTCCTTTCATTTTCAGGTCTTAAACATATTCATTTGTTTCTTTCCATTGTTTCTATGGTTTTCCAAGATACATTTATAGGGGAATTTATTTCTTCAACCCGTTTCTTTGTATTTTCTTGGGTTTCTTAGGGCATTTTTTTTTACTTGAGGACCTCTATCATCTTTATGTGGGCTGTTTTAAGGTCTTTTACTTGTGCCTCACCTATGTTGTATTATTCCTGGCCTGCTGTTGATGGGTATTGTGGATACATTGTGCACTGGCTATTATTGGTTTTGTTTTTATGCTGGTGCATAGACATCTGGGACTGGGAATGTTATATGCCTGGGTGCTGAATTCTGTTTTTTGTCCTTGTTGGGTATGTGTTTTTTTAATTAGTTTCAGTTTTCTATGTATTTTCAGAGAGTGTGTAGGCCTAGTGTTGCCCGGTAGGGAAGTTTCTGTGTCCCTAATATTTCAGCCACTAGGAGTACCAGTTATTATGTGTTTCTTAGCATTGGGGGCTTATACATTAGAATTGGGAGCAGCTGTGTGTCTGAAGGTGTTCACAGGAGGTAGGAAATCAGGGTGTTCAACAAGGATTGCCCTATTAAACTCTCCTTTTATACACTCCTTTGGAGTAGACAGTGAAGAAATGCCCTGGTAGGTGGGATCTGTCAAAGGGGACCCTGAGAAAGGGAGAGGGAATAAAAAGGGAAAGAGACAGAGACATGGAGACAAGACAGTTTTCTGATCAAGTCTCATTTATTAAACACACAAGCAGGGCTTAAGTGGTATAAGAGAATCAGGAAGGGGGAATGAGGCTAGAAACCTGCAAGATTTGTTGCCACCAGATAAGGCTGTGATTGGGTAATGCACAGCCAAGCACGATGTGTGGGAAATTGGCTATCAGCCAGGCAGAGTTAGGGCTGTGGCTGGGGCTCTCCTGACCACAGTCATGGGCATATGCTTTACAAGAGGATAAGCAAATGTGAAGAGCCCAAAATTAATTGGTGTTAATTCCTAAATTAGTAAAATAGGCACAAGATGCCAATTATTATGCTATCTACATTCAGGTTCCTCTGCATGTCCCCATATCTTTGATATATTTAGAGGGCCAATGGTTGGGATATCCTTGAGGGGACGGTGCCTATTTTATGTCAGCGGGAATCATGGGTTACAAAGTGTGGACAACCCTACTTGTCATTAGGGATGACATTGCATGTTGGCCATTACTGTCTTAGGGACTTGTAACTAACAAACACTCTCAAATCTCCTGTTGACAATCATTGGTTATCCTGCCCTGCTCACCAAATAAGTAATGAACTCATTAATCTTGCAGATGACTTGGTCATAAGACTTATGATTAGAGTTCATCACAGCTGTGTCTCATTTCGGCCAAATCAAGGCAATGTTAGTGTACCTGTACAGGCTGCATTGGATAGCATCTTTATGATTCTTAATGAAGGCCATCAATTTATTGAAGAGAAACGGTCTGACCAACAGAAGAATTAATAGGCCAACCAAGGGGTCTAACAGGGAAAGAAGATAGGTCAGCAATCCACTCCAGGCACTCCAAATAGTTTGGTCGAACAGTACTCTATGGCGTTTTACAAGGTCTTCTTAACATTTTAGGATTCGATCTCGAACAATGCCTGATGTGTTACCCTAAAAGCAGCATTTCTCCTGTAAAGTCAAGCACATGCCTCCCTTGACTGAAGTAACTGTCTAGATCTCTCCTGTTTTGTAAGACTACCTCTGCTAGAGTCTACCTGATCTTGTATCTCCTGAATGGATCTATAAACAGTCTTTACATCATCAGCATTTTGCTGTAACAGTTGAGAATAGGTCTTTAGGGTTACTGACATGCTAGTGGTGCCAGTGGCTAGAGCTCCCACCACACCAAGACCTACCAATAGGGGAATGAACGGAATAGCCCTCTTACATTTGGGGATGAGATAATCCATGCTAGATATAGGGACAGGCTTGTCCTCAGGTAAAATCTCTCTATTTGGGAGGAGGGTGGCCAGGACACATAGCCCTGTCCAGTTGGCTGTCAGCATGGAGTATGCTAACCGATTTCTACATGAAAGAATCTGTCCTGGTCTGGCAGAGAGAGCTGTGGACACATTAATCACTGAGAAACAAGAGGTAAAGGAAACCTGGTCTACAACCATACCAAAATTATGGTTCTTAAAATATTTAAGAAGCACAAACAATAATGAAATCCTGTAGGCTGAATGCTAAAAGGAATGCTGAGCTGACAATTACTTGTCAGCAGGGAACCATTGATGGGTATCAAAGAGTCTTTGAACATGGGTACTTCTCAAGGCCCCTGACTACCAAAAGCTCAGCAGAGCCAGGAATCATCTGCCAAAATAGGGTTGGTGATGTTTAAACCATAGTGAGTGGCAGCTATTATCTCTGATGTATAGGGATTCACTTCCACCCTGCTAGATTTGGGAAGCAATAAGGGATGTTAAGATATGTGAGGAATTAGGGGATCAATCATTGATTGGATGTTCTCCTGGATCATGGTTTCTCTAACCTAGTCTGTGGGCCCACCATAAGAGACATGGATGGGAGCTATTTTATTACAAAATGTGGATTTCCCCGGGGTGGCATGGCAGGAGCCTGTGGCCTATTTGTAATTGCCAAAAACCTGGGGTGTAATAGACAAATTAACTCCAAGGATGCTAGTGTAATTGATTTGGTGTATGGCAGTAAAATAAGTATGACTATAATGTGTGCATTCTTGTAATGTGCTGTATCACATGGCATTCATCTGGCTTACAAAATTGCATTCTGCAGCAAAGGGCCCTGGTTGTCCTTTGACCCTAGGGATGATTTTAGGTTAGGTAATGAGACTCACATTTTGATTGACGCCTGTTGCACTATTATAAAGCCACAGACTTATCTCCACATTCCACAGTCCTTGGAGGGATGCAACTTGATGTCATGGCATGTAGGATCCCCTCTATACATTTCCATGTGGGTCCATACAGGCATGCTATCAACTTGTCTGAATTGATGGGTCCTTGATCAAACCTTTCGTCTGAATGAGACCCCAACAGCAGGATGGTTCAGAGTGTGATGTTAATCTTTATTTCTCTAAAAGAGAATGGAAAAACATTCTCAGGAGGGACAATTCCTCAGGAATGACTTAAATTATTGTCTATTTTTTAAACTAATCTTTCAGGAAGCCCTCTGACAGAGTTCATTTCTTTAGATTATATGCATACTGATCATCCTACCCAAAGTAGGACTGGATCACATCCATGCCAAATGCTGTATAATGGGTCTATCCAAATTAGAGTGATTAATTACATGTGCCAGTCATAAAAAATTATTTCTTTAACATTTCCTGAGATTATAATTACCTCATTTTCTTTTCTTTCTCAGCCTTTCAAGCCCGCCCATACAATTCTTCTTTCTCCTTTTGAAATTCATGCAATAATTATACTCAATGTGTATAATTTTGCCTGTGTCCATGCTTTCAGGACTGACCATTTGTTATGACATAACCAGTTGTAGTGCTATACACTGGGGAAGATCATTTCTCCCATGCTCAGGATTCTTCACTTGCCTGTAGTTCTTTGTGTAGTTTTGAGGCCTTGAGGTATTTCCCCATCTTCTTTAACATGTCTATTTTTGTTCATGTTCAGCTCATGTTTAAGCTGTCATGCTGGTTTGAATTTATGATTGTAGGTTCAGTTATTTCTAAAACACCCAACTGTACAGGAAACTCCTAGTTCTTCTGGTGATTCTACTCCCTCTTCTACAATGATCCCCAATCCTCAGGTTTTTTAAGACACATCTGCTTGGATTTGCAGAGTCTATATACCTACAAATGAGCTCAAAGTGGAATATAAATGGATTTATGGCAATCAGAGAAAAGACAGAATTCTTGCTGTATTGGCCAATTTTCTCTGGATTAAGACAAATTTTAGTGAGTGGTTGTGTGTGTGTGTGTGTGTGTGTGTGTGTGTGTGTGTGTGTGTGTGTGTGTGTGTGTGTGTGTGTGTGTGTGTGTGTGTGTGTCTGTGTCTGTGTCTGTGTCTGTGTCTGTAGTGTGCGTTTCTGTTTGATTTATTACTTATTATAAGACCAACAGTCTGTCACCAAGCTAAGGTCCTATTGATAAAGTAACGCAGTCACAGTAGTCTGGGTTGGCACCCATGCTCCATTATTGTTTGTAGGATATCTATCCATGACATTCTGGCTTTGAATATTTCCATCGAGAAGTAGGGTGTGATTCTGATAGGTCTGCCTCTTCTTCACCCAACTCAGTATTTCTGCTCCTACATTTCATCCTCTCCTCTCCTCTTCTCCTGCTCTCATTCTGGCAGCTTCCCCTACCCTACCCTCATGCTCCCAGTTAGCTCAGGAGTTCCAGCCCCTTCCCATTCCTGGGGCCCATGTATTTACCCCTAGAGTACTTCATGTTTCCTAATTTCTTTGGTGAAGGGGACTGTAGGCTGGTAATCCTTTGCTCTATGTCTAAAATTCATATAGGATTGAGTACATACTATGTTTGTCTTTTTGTGACTGGGTTACCTCACTCAGGATGGTTTCTTCTAGTTTCATCCATTTGCCAGTGAATTTCAAGTTTCCATTGATATTTTGTCCTGAGTAGTACTCCATTGTATAAATGTACCACATATTATCTATCCTTTCTTCAATTGAGGGGCATCTGGATTGCTTCCAGGTTCTGGCTATTACAAACAATGCTGCTATGAACATGGTTGAACATATGTCCTTATAGTATGTTTCTCTGACTTCTTTTTCATTGCATTTATAATCTGTGTAAAGTAGGACTACTGATTTTTTGAGTTAATTTTGTATCCTGCTACTTTGCTGAAGGTGTTTTTCAGCTGTAGGAGTTCCCTGGTAGAGTTTTTTGGTCACTTACATAGACTATCATATCATCTGCAAACAGTGACAGTTTGACTTCTTCCTTTCCAATTTCAATCCCTTTGATCTCCTTTGTTTTTCTTATTGCTCTAGCTAGAACTTCAAGTACAATATTTAAGAGATATGAAGAGAGTGGACATCCTTGTCTTTTTCCTGATTTTAGAGGAATCACTTTGAGTTTCTCTCCATTTTTTTGATGTTGGCTGTTGGTTTGGTGTATATTGCTTTTATGGTGTTTGATATGTTCCTGTTAATACTGTTCTCACCAAGATATTTATCATGAATGTGTGTTGGATTTTGTCAAAGGCTTTTTCATCATCTAGTGAGATGATCATGAGGTTTTTCTTTTTCAGTTTGTTAACATGGAGGATAACATTGATGGATTTTCATATGTTGAACCATCCTTGCATCCCTGGGATGAAGCCTACTTGATCATAGTGGATGATTTTTCTGATATGTTCTTGGATTCGATTAGCCAATATTTTATTGAGTATTTTAGCATCAATGTTCATGAGGGATATAGGTCTATAGTTCTCTTTTTAATTGTATCTTTCTGTATGTAGCTTGGGTATCAAAGTGATTGGATCTTCATAAAAAGAGTTTCACAATATCCGTCCTGCTTCTATTGTGTGGAACAACTTGTGTACTGAATTTCTGGTAGAATTCTGCAGTGAAGCCATCTATACCTGGACTTTTTAGATTGGAAGGCTTTTGATGACTTCTTCTATTTCATTCGGGGTTATAGGATGATTTAAAATGCTTATCTGTTCTTGGTTTAATTTTGGTAAGTGATATCTATGCAGGAAACTGTCCATTTCCTTTAGATTTTCGAATTTTGTGGAGTACAAGTTTTCAAAGTATGACCTGATGATTCTCCGGATTTCCCCAGTGTCTGCTGTTACATCTCCCTTTTTGTTTCTGGTTCTGCCTTTTGGTTAGTTTGGATAGAGATTTGTCTATCTTTTTGATCTCAAAGAACTACCGCTTTGTTTCATTGATTCCTTGTAATGTTTTCCTAGTTTCTAATTTTTTGATTTCAGCCCTCAATTTGATTATTTCCTGGCATCTACTCCTCCTTGGTGAGTTTGCTACTTTTTGCTCTAAATCTTTCAATTGTTCTGTCAATTCTTTCATGTGACTATTCTCCAGTTTCTTCATATGAGCACTTAATGCTATAAACTTTCCTCTTAGCACTGCGTTCAAAGTGTCCCAAAAGATTGGGTATGTTGTGTCTACATTTTCATTAAATTCTAAGAAGTCTTTAATTTCTTGCTCAACCCAGGAATGGTGTAATTGGGTGTTATTCAATTTCCATGAGTTTGTAGGTTTTCTGCAATTTGTATTGCTGTTGAATTCTAGCTTAAAACCATGGTGATCTGATAAGATACAGGGGGTTATTTCAATTCTTTTGTATCTGTGGAGGTTTGTTTTGTTGCCAGCTATGTGGTCAATTTTAGAGAAGGTGCCATATGGTACTGAGAAGAAGATATCTTCTTTTGCGTTAGGATGGAATGTTCTATAGATATTTGTTAAACCCAGTAGGGTCATAACTTCTGTTAGATCCTTTTGTTAAGTTTCTGTCTCCTGGTCCTGTCTAGTGGTGAAAGCAGTGTCTTGATGTCTCCTACTTTGGCTGTGTGTGTGTGTTGTGTGTGTGTGTGTGTGTGTGTGTGTGTGGTTTTATGTTTTGAGCTTTAGTAATGTTTCTTTTACAAATGTGGGCACTTTTGTATATGGGGCATAGATGTTCAGGATTGAGACTTCAACTTGAAGGACTTTTCCTGTGATGTGTATGAAATACCCTTCTTCATCTCTTCTGATTGATTTTAGTTTGAAGTCTAATTTGTTAGATATTAGGATTGCTGCACCAGTTTGTTTCTTGGGCCCATTTGATTGGAAAAACTTTTCCTAACCTTTTACTCTGAGGTAACGCCTGTCTTTGAAGTTGAGGTGTGATTCTTGGATACAGCAGATGGATGGATTATGTCTTCATATCCATTATGTTAGCCTATATATTTTCATGGGCAAGTTAAGACCATTGACACAGCAGGATATTAATGTCCATCAATTGTTTGTTCTTGTTTGTTTTGGATTCTTTGTTGGTGGTGCCATTATGTGTGGATTCCGTCCTCCTCTTTCTTTTCATGTTTGGTAAAGTTGGATTATCTATTACCTATATTTTTGTGAGTGTAGTTATCTTCGTTGGCTTGGAGTTTTCCTTCTAGAACTTCCTGTAGTGCTTGATTTGTGGATATGTATTGTTTAAGTCTGGTTTTGTCATGGAAAATCTTGTTTTCTCCATCTATAGTGATTGAAAGTTTTGCTGGGTACAGTAGTCTATGTTGGCATCCATGGTCCCTTAGGTCCCTTAGTGTTTGTAGGATATCTATCCAGGAATTTCTGGCTTTCAAAATTTCCATTGAGAATTCCGGTGTGATTCTGATAGGTCTGCCTTTATATGTTACTTGGACTTTTTCCTTTGCTGCTCTTAATATTTCTTCTTTATTCTGTAAGTTTGATGTTTTGATTATTATGTGTCGAGGGAACTTATTTTGGTGGTCTAGACTGTTTGGTGTTATGTAAGCTTCCTGTATTTTCATAGGCATATCCTTTTGTCAGTTGGGGAAGTTTTCTTCCATGATTTTTTGAATATGTTTTCTGTACCTTTGAGCTGTATTTCTTCACATTCTTCTATGCCTATTATTCTTAGGTTCGGCCTTTTTACGGTGTCCCATATTTCCTGGATATTTTGTGTTAGGGATTTTTGGACTTGAGATTTTCTTTGGTTGATGATTGTACATCCTCTAGAGAGTCTTCAGCAACTGAGATTCTGTCTTCCATCTCTTGAATGTTATTGGGTATACTCACATCTTCGGTTCATGATAGTTTATCCAGCCTTTCTATTCCCAGAAACACCTCAATCTGTGTTTTCTTTCTTCTTTCTATTTCAGCTTTCCTGCCTTGAACTGTTTTGAGTGCTTCCCTCACTTTTTTGTTTGTTTTTTTCTTGGCTTTCTTTAGATTCTTTGAGATATTTGTTTACTTCTTGAATTTTTTGGTTTGTCTTTTCCTCCATCTCATGTAATTTTTGCTTGTTTGTTCTTCTATTTCTTTAAGGGATTTTCTTGTTTTCTCTTTAAAGGAGTCTATCATCTTCCTAAGATAGTTTTTGAGGTCCATATCTTCTTGCCCCGTGTTGCACTTTTCAGATATTGCTGGTGTGGTGTCCCTAGATTCTGGTGGTGTCATATTGGTTTTTCTGTTGTTGAGTGTGTTCTTACTCCCGGGATAACTCCAGCCTGAGCCTACTACCCCACAGAGACACTCTACAGACATTAGTGAACTCCCTTCCTCATTCACCTTAATATAATGAAGGAACTGAGGCTTCAGGCTGCTGGTTTATTTCCAGTAGAGCATACAGCTCACCTGACCCTAGCTTCTCTCTGCAGCTCTTCTGTATGTGTTTCTGTCATGTTTTCATTCACCTTTCCCCAATCAAGGCAATCTGAGAGTGGGTAGAAAATCCAAGCTCAATTTCCCAGGATGTAGTAACGTTATTTGTCTCTGTGTCCATACATGTCTTTTCTTTGACAGTTTGTTGGCCAAAGTTTTCTCCTTCATTTTTTTCCAACATTTTTAATTTGAATTAGAAACAGGATTGTTTTACATGACAATCCCAGGTCCCTTTTCCCACTCGTCCTCCCCTAACCCCCACCCCCGCAGATAAACCTTATTTGTATCTTTTCTGCTCCCCATGGATGGTGAGGCCTTCCATAGGGTGTCATCAGTTTCTTTCGTATCCTTTGGGATAGGGCCTAGGCCTACCCCCATGTGTCTTGGCTCAGGGAGTATTACTCTAT
The DNA here is from genome assembly GCF_003668045.3 of Cricetulus griseus. Lineage (NCBI taxonomy): Eukaryota > Metazoa > Chordata > Mammalia > Rodentia > Cricetidae > Cricetulus > Cricetulus griseus. The sequence goes on along the minus strand of NW_023277363.1, from coordinate 924,718 downwards.
ATGGAATAGTCTCCCAAAATCCACACCTGTGCTAAGGATAAATACTGGGCTTCTACAGAGGGTCCCATAGATTGCTGAGGTTTCCTCACAGAAACCCATGTTCCTGGGGTCTGGATCATTCCCATGCTTGTATTCCATGTATCAGACTGGGGAGCAAGAGTTCCCGGATGTTCAGGTCAGCTGTTTCTGTGTGTTTCATCAGCCTGGTCTGGACCTCTGTGCTCTTCACTGGTCCTTCTCTGCATGGGGATTCCAGTTCAGGTTGGTGATTAGTTATGGGTGCCTGCTTCTACTTCCACCGGCTGCTGGATGAAGGTATACACATCAGTCATCAATCTCATAATCAGGGGAGGGCGTTTACGTTATCGAACCTTCTCTGCACCCCAGCTTTTGATGAGGTGATCTCTCCCTGCAGATCGACTCTTGCTTGCTGAGTATTCCTTCTCTGCTAGATGACTTTTTTGTCAGGCCAACTTCTCCCTACAGGATGATTTTTCTCTGTGGAGAGTCCTCTCTTCACAAAATGGTCTCCTTCTATCTGGCGATCTCTCTCTGTACAGCTAAGTTTCTTGGCTAAGCTGTCTTTTTCTTGAGGGTGCTGGGTTTCTGTAGAGGGTCCTCTCCCATCCAAGTAACTTTTCGAGGAGATTGACTCTTCTTAGTAGAAAGACATTTTTTTGCAGGTTGACTTCTCTTGCCAGGGTGGCCTCTCTTGCCATAGGAATCTCTCTCAGCCAAACCAACTTCCTCTGTAGAACGACCTCTTTCTGTGAGCCGTATTTTCTTGTTAAGGTAACCTCGAATTGCAGGAATATCTTTCTCAGCTGAGAGATGTTTCTCAAATGAGCTACTTTTCTCAGAAACGTGATGAGTCTTCCCAGAGAGCTGCTTCTTGGACTGGTGTTTTATCGCAGAGGCTCTTTTCCCTGTAACAGAAGTTTCTTCTTCTTTGCAATTGCTGTCATGTAGCTGAAGCATCTCACCCAAGGGTGTCTTAAACAAAACACAGTACTTGGTAACAATGTATCTTTTCTCTGCCACGCCATCCTTCTCAGTGGAGGGATTTTTCTCTACTGTGCAGGTTGTCTCATCCGAGAGACCTCTATCCACTGAGGGATCTTTTGTGGCTGGACGACCCCGTGGTCTTCTTGGAATAGGTGACTGAAGACTTGTAGTCACGGCCGACTTCTGTCCTGAGGAGGTATTTGTCCCCTTTGCGACATGCCTCTTTCTTGGTGTCAGCTTCACAAAGTCATCACCTTCAGCAACATGCTGCTCACCAACATGAGGCCTTTTCTTTCTGGAAGTCATTGAAGCAATCTTCTGGTTTTATCTTCAAAGAACAAGTGAATTCCCAGATTTTCTGTATTTTTCTGTAAAACTGGACGGGGTACAATCCCAGAAGTCTGTAGTCTGAATTAGTTCTACAACTAGGATCCAATCTCCTGATTGTCTATCAAATTTAGCTCTTTTTAAGGATGGCAGAGGAGCAGGAGTGGGGACCTCAACTTCCGCAGGTCCAACCACCAGCGCAAAGTCTTTGGCAACTGTCTGTACACAAATGTCATCTTGGGGGGGCAGGGGGCAGCTTAGGCCCTTCAACCAATCAGCAGTCTTATGTAAATTGAACTATGTTCCATAGCCCAATGATTGGACAACCACTCTGATGTCATTGTAATGCTGCCTGGGCAGGGCGAGAGGGCTTCCTTTTCTTTACTTATTTTTTTTGTTGTTGTTTAAAGACCAGATTGTACTCAAACTCAAAAAGATCCATCCCAAGCTTCTGACTCCTCAGTTCAGGCATTAAAGGCATGCATGTCCCACTTTTCTTTCTTAATTCAACTTCCTTCCTGTGACCCTTTCTCTGCCTAAATCGCTTGGTTCTTACTCTTCATCCTGAGGGCAAGGGTGTGGAGAAGCTATGGGCTTGAGCTTCCTGCAGCCCAGTGGCAGAAAAAGATAACTGTGTCATCTCCAGCATCTTATCACTGAGGAAGAATAGGATTCTTAACAATGACAGAGCTATCTTGATAGAGGGGACCATTATGGCGTTAGGGAGAAAACTGGTGCCAGGGAAACTCCCAGTAGTCTATACGGATGACCCCAGATAAGACTCCTAGCAATTGTGCAGAGGATGCCTGGACTGGCCTGCCCCTGAAATCAGATGGATGACCACCCTAACTGTCATCACAGAGCCTTCATGCATTATCTGATGGAAGCACATGCAAAGATTCACAGCCAAACACTAGGCTCCGGGGGTCCAGTTGAAGAGAGAGAGAGAGAGAAGGATCATATGACCAAAGGGATTCAAGATCATGAAAGGAAAACCCACAGAGACTGCCGATCCAGTCTAATCAACTCATGGATTCTAGACCCACAGCTGAGAAGCCTGAATGGGACCAAACTAGGCCCTCTCTGCATGTTGGTGACAGTTGTATAACTCGGTCTTTTTGTGGGACCCCTATCAGTGGAACCAGAATCTGTCCCTGGTGCATGAGCTGATTTTGAAACCCATTCTCTATGGTGGGCTACTTTGCTCAGCATTGATGTAGGAGGGAAGAGCTTGGTCCTACCTCAAGTTGATATGCCAGGCTTTGCTAACTCTTTATGGGAAGCCTTACCCTTTCTGAAGACCTGATGGGGGACAGTAGAAAGGAGGTGGGGGAGAGAATGGGAGGAGGAAGGGAATACAGTGGTTGGTATGTAAAATAAATAAAAACTTGAAAAGAAGAAAGGCCACTTTCCATCCTCCCTTTTTCCATTTCCTTCAGGACTGGGAGATTTCTGAGTGTGGCAATGAGTTTATTTCCATTCACACTGAGGATTAAGAGATACATCT
>NW_023277363.1:864264-921379 GCF_003668045.3 Cricetulus griseus | reverse complement strand
GATTTCTTGTGTTTTTTGGTTCACATTTCCCCCCATTTCTTCAATTTCTTTTTTGTTTTTTTATTCCCTTTCTTTAAGGGATTTTTTCATTTCCTCTTTGAGTGCCACTATCCTCATCATTAAATTGTTTTTAATATTCTTATCTTCTACTTCAGCTAGATTGGAAGGTTCAGGTATTGCTGGCATACAACAATCTCTAGACTATGGTGGTGGCATGCTAGCCTTTGATTTTTGTTTTTTTTTTTTGTTTTTTGTGTGTTTTTTTGTTTTGTTTTGTTTTGTTTTTCGAGACAGAGTTTCTCTGTGTAGCTTTGTAGCCTATCCCGGCTCTTGCTCTGGAGACCAGGTTGGCTTCAAACTCACAGAGACCCACCTGCCTCTGCCTCCCGAGTGCTGGGATTAAAGGTGTGTGCTACCAATACCCAGCCTAGCATTTGGTTTTGAAAGTGATATTACACTGTCATCTTTCCATCGATTCTTCTAGTGGGTGCTGATTAGGTCTCTTCCACTCTTGGAAGTTATGAGTCCAAGGTTCTCTCAGGATGGGTAAATGTGGGTCCAAGACTCCAATGGCAGCAGATGCTGTGTGGGTTGATCGTCCTCCTGGTCTCTTTGGGGCATTCGGTGGTGTGATTGGAATGAGGAGGACTCCCAAAGTCCATATCTATACTAGGGATAAATACTGAAATTCTACAGGAGGTCCTGTAGATTTGTGAGGTTTCCTCACAGAAATCCATGTTCCTGTGGTTTGGATCAGTACCATGCTGGTGTTCCAGCTATCAGTTTGGGGATCAAGAGCTTCCAGATAATCCGGTCAGCTGTTTCTGTGGGTTTCACGCCTGGTTTGGACCACTGTGGTTTTCACTCATCCTTCTCTGCATCTGTGTTCCAGTTCAGTTCAGTGATTAGTTGTGGGTGTCTGCTTCTACTTCCACCAGCTGATAGATGGTTATTGGATGGCATCTAAGTTAGTCATCAATCTCATTATCAGGGTAGGGCATTTAAGGTAGCCTCTCCTCTGTTGCTTAGATTGTTAGCTGGTGTCATCTTTGTAGATCTCCAGACAATTTCCCTAGTGACTGATTTCTCTGTAAATCAAAAATGTCTCCTCTATTATGATATCTCCATTCTTGTGATCATCTATTCTTCCCCTGACTCAACCTTTCTTCTCCCTCATGTCCTCTGCATCACTCTTCTTCTCCCCTTCTCATTCTCCTAGCTCCCTCCCCCCTCTTCCCATGTTCCCAATTTGTTCAACAGATCTTGACCCTCTGCCCTTCTCCAGGGGACCATGTAAGTTTCTCTTAGGGTCCTCCTTGTTTATTAGCTTCTTTGGCCATGTGGATTGTAGGATGGAAATCCTTACTCTGTATCTAAAATCTGCATATGAGTGAGGGCATACCATTTTTCTCTTTTTGTGATTGGGTCACCTCGCTCAGAATGGTTTCTTCTAGATCCATCCATTTTCCCTCAAATTTCAAGATTCCATTTTTTTTCTCCTGAGTAGTATTCCATTGTGTAAATGTACCACATTTTCTCTATGCATTCTTCGGTTGAGGGGCATCTAGGCTGATTACAGATTCTGGCTATTACAAATAGTGCTGCTATGAACATTGTTGAACAGATGTCTTTGTTGTATGCATGTGCTTCTTTTGGGTATATGCCTAAGTGTGGAATTGCTGGATCTTGTGGTACACTGATTCCCAATTTTTGAGTAGTTGCCATACTGATTTCGAAAGTGGCTGTACAAGTTGGCACTCCCACCAGCAGTAGAGAAATGTTGACCTTTCTCCACATCCTCTTCAATATGAACTGTCATTGGTGTTTTTGATTTTGGCCATTCTGACAGCAGTAAGATGGTATCTCAGAGTTGTTTTGATTTGCATTTCCCTGATGTCTAATGATGTTGAAGACTTTCTTATGTGTCTTTCAGCCATTTTAGATTCCTCTATTGAGAATTGTCTATTTAGTTATGTGGAGTTGATGAATAAATTTTCCTAGTCTGTGGGCTGCCGGTTTGTCTTGCTGACTGTCTCCTTTGCCTTACAGAAGCTTCTCAGTTTCAGGAGGTCCCATTTATCAATTGTTGACCTCAGTGTCTGTGCTACTGGTGTAATGTTCAGGAAGCAGTCTCTTGTACCAATTAATTCAAGGGTATTTGCAACTTTGTATTCTAATATGTTCACTGTAGCTGGATTTATGTTGAGATCTTTGATCCATTTTGACTTAAGTTTTGTGCAAGGCAATAGGCTTGGGTCTAATTGCAGTGTTTTGCATGTCTGCAACCAGTTATGCCAGCACCATTTGTTGAAGATGTTCTCTTTTGCCATCGTATAAATTTGGATTGTTTATAAAAAATCAGGTATTTGTAGGTGTGTGGGTTAATATTAGGGTTTTCAACTCTATTCCATTGGTCTACCAGTCTATTTTTATGGCAATACCAAGCTGTTTTCAGGACTATAGCCCTGCATTAGAGCTTGAAGTCAGGGATGGTGATGCCTCCAGAAGTTCCTTTATTGTACATGGATGTTTTGGCTATCCTGGGTCTTTTTTTCCTCTATATAATGTTGAGAATTGTTCTTTCAAGGTCTGTGAAGAATTGTGTTGGGATTTTGATGGGGATTGCATTGAATCTGTAGATTGCTTTTGGCAAGGTTACCATTTTTACTATGTTGATCCTACCTATCCAAGAGCATGGGAGATCTTTCCATTTTCTGGTATTCTTCTATAATTTCTTTCCACGAAGGGATACATTTCTCAACCTAGGCATTGATGGCCTGGGTTCTGTCCCTAGGAATGGAACAGTGTTGATGATTCCCCATGGGAAGTCTCCCCTTTTCTGAGGAGTAGATTGAGGTGGTGTGAAGGGAACAGTTTAGGGACAGTGGGAAGATGTGAGTGTGAGGGAAATATGATTGATATATAAAATAATATTATTTTAATTGATAGAAAATTAAGAAATATAGAAATTGATTAACTTGTTAGGGATAATTAGCCAATGCAAAACCTAAGGCTTTAGCTAAAAAATAGAAATAGAAATTAATTCTCAGAGTGGTTATTTCATATCCAAACTTGGGGACCCAGAATACAGAGAGAAACCTGTCTACTAGGACCATTATTAAGACAGAGATGTGTCTCCTCCACAGTTGGTACCAGTGCACTGGAGGCTTAGTTCAGCCATGAAGGTCTGGCTCACAGCCAAAAATCAAATAGGTAGCAAACACTTGAAAAAATTTCTACATAAAGCCTAAGAAACGTCTTCTTGATAGGCACAAATTTTCAGATAGGCTCTGTTGCTGGTGGTGATAAGATGCATGGCACCTTTAAGAAATAGTTTCTTCCTGCTATGGCACTCATGCTTGAGCAGAGCATGGCAGATTCCATTTATACTACACAGAGTCAATTACAAGACACAGTGTGTTACATGGCAGACAAAAAAGTTTATGGGTGGCATGCCACATACTGCTTCCCAGAGTTGGTGGTAAATGTGCCGTGGACATATTTAAAGACTGAAAGTGAAGGAGCATTATCCAGGGCCTCCACAACAATGACTTAGCTTTTTAAAAAGATTCTCAGTCATACAATGGATTATTGATACAAAGTAAGGACAGATTGATACAAAAATTTTTTGAATATGTCACATAGTGTTTAAAAGCCATACACAAGCTTGATAGGAAAAGAGAAAAAGTAATAGATTAAAATAGTTATTTAGGGCTACACCTGGTCCCTTCAGGGCAGAGGTGAGCTATTTCAGCCCTGCCTTGGGCCCAACTTCTGCCTGCCTGCCTACTCTGGGAAGTTCTGTACTGGGGTCAGCAGGCAGGTCGATTTGGCCCCTGAGGACCAAGGAACCCTGAATGTGCTAAAGTTTCTGGTCTACTTCCACCCCCCTCACTGCAGAGGTAAGCTTTTTCTCCTCTGCCTTGGGTCCAACTTCCAAATGCCCACTCTGGGAAATGCTGTCCTTGTGAGTGCAGGCAGGTTTACTTGGCCCCTGAGGACCAATCAAGCCTGAGTCTGCTAACATCTGTCCTAATCCCGCTCCCACCTACCTGGAGAGGAAGTGTCTCAGACCCACCTGCCCCCACCTTCAGACACATTAGAGTATGGGACCATCTTGCACCTACCTGAAGAGAACCTGTACCCATACACACCAGGAGAGGAAGAGACACAACCTCTACCAACTGGAAGAAGAGATGGGACGAAAACAATATGAGAACACATACAACAACAGTAAAACCAGTATAATGCCACCAGAGTCCAGTACTCTCTACTAAAGCAAGACTGAAAATCCCATCACATATGAAGCACAAGAGAACTACTTTAAAAAACAACTTCATGCAAATGATAGAGACCCTAAGAGAAGAAAGGAGAAAATTCATCGAAGAAATGGATGAAAATATAAACCAAAAATTGCAAGAAACAATTCAAACAGTGCAAGGTTTGAGAGCCTAGATTGAGACAAAAGCAAACAAACAAACAAAAAACAAAACACAGTCTGAGGGCATGCTGGAATTATAAAAGATGGGAAAATGATCAAGAACTACAGATGCAAGCATAACAAATAGAATACAAGAGGTGAAAGAGAGAACCTCAGGCATTGAAGATTCACTAGGAGAAATAGATTCATTTACAAAATAAAATCTTATATCCAACAAATCCCCAATGCAAAATATCCAGGAAATATGGGACACCATGAAAAGACCAAAACTAAGAATAATAGGTTTAGAAGAAGGTGAAGAAACCCAACTCAAAGGTGTAGAAAGCATATTCAACAAAAACATTGAAGACTATTCAGGTCATACTTTGAAATCCTGTACTCAACAAAATTCAAAAATTAAAGGAAATGGACAATTTTCTGGATAATACCAATTATAAAATTTGAATCAAGAATAGGTAAGCAACTTAAATAGACTTATAGCCTGCAAGAAAATAGAAGCAGTCATCAAAATCTCAAATCACAAAAAGCCCAGGGCCATATGGCTTCAGTGCAGAATTTTACCACAAATTCAAAGAAGACCTAATACCAATACTCCTCAAATTGTTCCACACATTAGAAGCAGAAGATTCATTGCAAAACTCTTTTTCCAAGGCAACAATTACCTTGGTACCCAAGACATACAAAGACACAACTAAGAAAGAGAATTACAGACCAACATCCCTTGTGATCATTGATGTAAAAATGCACAATAAAATACTGGCAAAGTGAATTCAAGAACATATAATAAAAATCATCCACCATGATCAAGTAGGCTTCATCCCCGGGATGCATGGTTGGTTCAAAATACAAAAATCTATGAATGTAATGCACCATATAAACATTTTGAAGGAGAAAAACCACATGATCATCACACTAGATGCTGAAAAAGCCTCTCACAAAATCTGACACCCCTTCATGATAAAGGTCCTGGAGAGATCATGGATAACAGGAACATATACAAATATAATAAAACCAATATACAGTAAACCAAAAACCAACATCAAACTAAGTGGAGAAAAACTCAATGAGATACCTCTAAAATCAGGAACAAGACAATGTTGTCCACTTCCTCCATACCTCTTCAATACTGTATATGAATTGGTAGCTAGAGTAATAACACAAGAAAAGATCAAGTGGATACAAATTGGAAAGGAAGAAATAGACTTTCACTCTTTGCAGATAATATGATAGTTTCTATAAGAGACCCAAAAAACTCTACCATGGAGCTCCTACAGCTGATAAACACCTTTAGCAAAGTGGCAAAATACAAGATTAATACAAATAAATCAATAGCCCTACTATATACAGACGATAAGACAGCTGAGAAAGAAAACAGAGAAACATCACATTTTACAGTAGCCACAAACAACATAAAGTATCTTGGGTTAACACTTAAAAAACAAGTGAAAGACCTGCATTGCAAGAACTTTGAGTCTTTAAAGAAAGAAATTATAGAAGATACCAGAAAATGGGAAAAATCTCCCAGGCTCTTGGAAATGTATGGTAAACATAGTAAAAATGTCAATTTTGCCAAAATCAATCTACAGATTCAATGTAATCCCCATCAAAATATTGGCACTATTCATCACAGACCTTGATAGAAAAAGAAAAGAGAAAAATCTAACCTAAGATTAACCATTGTATCTTGCAACCTTCCCTTTTTACTGCATGTTCACATTCAAATAGTGTTTCATGAAAATACAGTATATTGATAAGATAATAAAAACTAAAAATGATTTAAATAAAGATAAGACAAACTAAAATATTTTTAAAGCAAACAGAAACTACTTAACATAATACAAAAATGAGAATAAAATCGTCAGATATTTTGGAGCTAGAGGACCAAATGACAATTTCTGCAATGGGCAGAGAAACCTCACAAATAATGCATTAGATAAGAGGATAAGATTTATACAAGAGGAAATTCTAAAAAGGCTCAGATTCATACGGACATAAATAAGGAAAATAAATATGTTTTTTGGAGTGGGCAAATATGAATAAATATGAAGATAAGATGTCTGAATGAAACTAACTTTAAAATGTAGATACAAACTCTTGAACAGACTCAAGTATAGCATTCACAGTTTGTTGATGTCTTAGTTATTAGGCAAGCTGTATATAAGTTATAGTTGTGTAGCCTGGTCCTCTTTTTGGACTGCTATCAGTGAGTTACATTTGCAGTGCTCTGTCTGCATGTGTATTTCCAACACTTTTACTGGCTTTTGGGACCTGAGGCCCCTCACACTGGGTTTCCTTGCATAGCCTTAATACAGCTTAGTCTTCCTGCAACTTGACATGGCTTGTTGACTCACAGGAAAGTCAACGAACAGAAGCGGATGACTAGTGGATGTATAAGAATAGAAGGCAGTGGTGTTGGGGGGATTGAGGGAATATGAGAGAGGGAAAACTGCAGAATGAATGTGAGATAGATAGATAGATAGACAGACAGACAGACAGACAGACAGATAGATTGATAGGCAGACAGACATACAATCAGATAGATAGATAGATAGAAAGATAGGTAGATAGATAGATAGATAGATAGATAGATAGATAGATAGATAGATTTAAATAAAAAGAGAAAACCAAATGTCAATGCCCATTATTAATAGTGATAAAGTCAGGACTCCGAGTCTCCCATTGCAGTCCATGTGTTAACATGTAGTCCACATCATGGAGAAGACAGAGTGTTTATCCCCCAGTGAGAAGGACATGGGTTATTGATGTGGGCACTATATAGAGATCAGATGACCCAAGGACAGAATCATTTCTTCTTTGCTGAAAAGGAGAAATTTTTTCCCATTATAGATTATGCTAGTATTGTAACTTCTCAGGAGAAAGCAGTAGTCATACAAGCACTTTTTAAAGAAATGAATATATGTAAATAAAAGTATTATACACAACTAAAATATTTTGATGAGGCATCTAAAAGATAGATGTTATGGATGCTGGTGTATAGGAGCTAGATCCAAGGAGATAGACACGTGAATAAAATAAAATTAAATCAATGGGACATACCCCTCACTGTTCTGGAAATGTACATTATCATTTTACATCCAATGTCGTTCAGGAAATACTTAAATCCAAAATGTGCCATTGTCCATGAAATGCCTATTGAGATGAGAGATAAGCAGTTGGCTAAAGCCAATGCTCTATGATCAGGTCTTTGGGTATTAAATGCTTTCCAATTAATATCAAAGTGACATAATAAAATAGTAGTGAAAAATTCCCTAGCATGCCCACTATAGTCTGGGAGAAGAAGAAAATTCACATTGCTAAGTTTCCAGGAATCACTCCTATTCTTATTAAGAAGGTAAATAATGGGGAAACTGTAGTTGCATGTAAAATAAATTAAAAAGTTAAATTAATAAAATAAAATAAAATGTAAATACATTTATTCCCAACAAACACCCTTGAAAATTCTTCAGTGTGTATTATTTCATGAAGTTAGGTTAAATAAAATATTCATCATTTTTCTGTATTTCTTTCTCACTGAAAAATAATGATTTAAATATTGTTTTTAAACAGGATTTCACTGTATATGCTTGGAACCTGTTCTGGAACTCACTCTGTAGTCCAACTGGCCTCGCAACAGGATTAAAAGTACTTAAAAAAATAAAAGTAGATAGTGACTACTTATGTTTGTTTTAATATGAACATATGTTATGTTGTAGCATATGGGATATGTTATAATATTGCATATGTTTACTAAAGTTTTATGTTTTCCCTGGACATGATGGTGACACCTTTAAGGTTAGGACTCAAGAGACAGCATGAAAGAATCTATGAATTTGCAGCTAATCTTATCTACAGTGCCAGTTGCAAGATAGTAAGGGCCACACAAAGAGAAACACATCTGAAATAATAATGAGTAAATGAGTGAATGAAAAGATCAAAAGATAAATATATTCATTGCTTTTGATGAAACATATTGAATGGGAGTCAGTTTTAAAAAAATAATAATTTTAAAAACATACCATTAATTCTGAAGTTCTCATGAAACAAATTTCAAAAATTATTCAAAGAAAGAAGAGAATATATTTGAAAATCATATTTATAGTGATTAACTAAATATTCAGAATATTTCAGAATATTTATTTTAATATTCATCATTTTTAATTGTGTGTTTGGGACTGGACATATGAGTGTGAGGGTTAGCAAAGGCCAGATTCTTTGCATCTCCTTCATCTGGATATGTGGATGAATGTGAGCCATGTAAGAGCTAGAAAAGGAACTCAGATCCAAAGTAATAAGCACTGTTACCCAAGGATTCCTAATTCTATGCTAAAAGAATATATAAATCTAAATTTCTAAAAACTCTGTAAGATAAAACAAATAAGAGTTGGATTCCAGACTTTGTTAAGTTTCCTAAATCAATTCAGAAATGTCCAAAATATGTGCAAAATGGGACTCAACATCATCAATAAATGGAATAAAATGAGGGTATGCAATTTAATCTTTCAGTAACAGATCATCACATACTGGATAAACAGGTATTAATTAAAAGAAATTAACACACATTGAAACAAGAGTTAAAGCTGCTGAGGACATGGAGGAAAAGAGACTTAGTGCAGACTCTATAGGAATGTATAATGTAGAATCTCTATAAATTAGTATTGTATTTCTTCCACAAAATTGAAAAATAACTACAAAGTTCCAATTATGGTGTTACTGCATCTCCCACGTGTTAAATCATCAACTCTTGTATTCACAATGGCAAATGGTGTATTACGATCTGGGATCATGAGAGAATACAAAGCTACACAGGGAATGACCAGTGTTGAGTAAGAAGAATAAAGGAGGAGACCTGATTTACCTACCATTGCCCTGCTGAATCTCAGAAGTTTTCAGAAAAAGTTTGCAAAGACACAAACCTTTCCTTTTTCAATTTTTGTTGTTACTCAGTAACCAGTCAGTATGAACATGAGTTACATTGTGTAAAATTGATATCCACCTTAAGAGAGTGTATATCCCCACACCCTGCACAAAAATGTTCATGTTAAGGGATTCTAAAGCTGAAATTCTAAAGCTCTCAGAGGAAAATGTGAGAAATATAAGATATAGGTAGAGGCAACAAGGCTGAATAGCACAGGAAATGCACCAAATATGAATGCACAGAATTAAATTAGTAATTTCTGCACAGTAAAGAAACTAGCAGTGTACTGGAGATAATACCTAAAGAGTGGGAGAAAATCATTGACTTTTGTACTTTACTCAGCAGATTAAACCTACAATGTATAAAAGAAAATTAAGATGAAACAGTCTTTCCACAAACTTTCCAGTAAACAGACATGTTAAAGAAATCAGCAAGAATTTCTTTAAAGACAAACACACATTGGCAATAAATGGTTTTTAAAAAGAGTTCAGTATATTTAGCTATCATGGAAATGGAAATTTAAAATGCATTAGGAATCTTTTGCACACTTTAGAAATATTAACAAGAGAATAGACAACAACAAAGGCTGATGAGTTAGGAACCAAAAATTCAAATTAATAAAAGTTTAAAAACTAAGGCCCTGAAAGGGAACGTCCAATGATAAAGGAAAATTTAACTCCTTAAATCAGGAATGTCATGACTGTCACCTGATTCCCTGCTCTCAGAAAGGAGAGGTAACTGTCCACCACTTCTGTTAACATTCCTTTTCTAATTGCTGGTCATAAAGTTTCCACTGCCCTGGGAATAACTGACAGACCCTGTGACTCTGGAAACCTGTAAACCCATGCCCTGTGTTACCTCAGTCAAATGTATCTCCATTAAAATGTACTAACACTGTACTTTGTATGACCTTAAGTAACCATGGAAACTTTGTAATTTGTGGCATTCAACTTTATTGTCTGTCCCTTTAAAAGCTTCTCTTTTTGGCTGGGTGGCATCTCATTTGCCAAGCATGCAATGAGATCCTAGCTGGCCAGCTTGAAATAAAAAGTAACCTTTAGCTTTTGCATCAGAGTGTCGACTCCTTGGGTTAGTCTCTGGACTCTGGGAACCTGGCACAACAACAAGTATGAAGAAAAAGCAAACTTCATTTTGTACTTGTAGGGGGTTAAGAACTACATGCATTATAGATATAAATACAAAGATTTCTCAATAAAATAAATGCAAGATTACAAGGTAACATAGCTATGTACTTTTTGGGCATATACCATATCTCTGTTGTCATATTACAACAGAGATGTTTGCACACCCAAGCAAGCTGCTACATTTTACACAATAGATTGGAAATGATATCCATAGTAGGTATTTATCTCCAGATAATTGAACTGTGGTATTAATACACAGTGAAATTTTGTTTATCTGCAAAGAAAATTGAAATTTTCATTAACTAAAAGGGTTTGCAAAATTAGCAAGGTGACATAGACTCTGGTGGGAAATATCACATTTTCTTTCTCAAACAGAGATATTGATCCAAATGACATTATGTGACCATGTGCTGAGATAAAGTGTTTATGAGCTATGAATCAGGAAAGGTGATCAACATATGAGGGGAAAGTAGGTACTAGATAATCAAGGGAGTGTAATAGTTTAAATGTACAGGTAAAGTGAAAATGATTATAACTGATATTTAGAATGGCAAGAGTGTGTAGGGGGAATGGAAGAGAAAAGTGTAGGAGGAGAATAAAAAACAAATTTTTTGAAATGTCAAACTGAAATACATTACTATTTACAATAATTAAAATTTTATAAAAACAAATCAAATAAAGCAATTATTCTTTCATAATAAATCTTCCTATTTAATAATGAAAGTTGTTATTGTTAATGTAATGTTAAATCCTTGCACTCCATACTTAGAATTGCCATTGTCATTTTTGTCATATTTCTCTTCTACAGAAGATTTAATATTTTATAATTTATAATATTTGAAGGACAGAGGATCAAATCCAGAATCTTATGAAAGAAATATAAGTACTGTAGCCATGTAGTTGTTTGGTAGAAGAATTGAAAGTAAGTATAACTCAAAATAGAGACTGTATTCCCTGATATCAGGTACTATTGAATTGGGTAATAATAGCTGCAGTTAAACTTCCAGGGATTTGGCCATGGTCTGGTTAGGAGAACCAGTGTCCACATGTGCTGTGGTTAAAAGTTCTTCAGGACACTTATCTTGGGAGAGTAAATTATCCAGCAATAACACTGCATCTCAGATTCTTGGGCCCATGATATGGGAATACAGAATTCCACCAGGGTTGCCATGCAACACTTATGATCTAAAATTCTGTTGCATTATAGTACACCTCCCAAATGCTAAATCAACCACACCCACCCATGGACTCATATTACATCCTCACTGATTTTCTCCCCAAAACACAAGCCTCTTTTCTGAGATCTACTTATTTTCAATTCTCCTAACAAATAACCACATTGCTATAGTAATCTACACATGAAAGGGAAAGCATCATTATGCCATTCAAATAGATTGATGAGTATTTAGACGTATTTCCTATACTCCAATCTTCATATTTCCAAAATGGGGACAATAGCATTCCTGTGTCTCTGCCTTAATCAATTTCTTTTTTACTGAAATTATAACAAGCTTCTCTTTATCCTCTATATTTAGGACAACTTGACCACATGGTATAGGTGCAAATATGGGGAGGAAGTAGATGAGTGAGTTATTGTTTCAATTGTTCAGGACATACATTACTAGGCCTCTTAGTGAAGGCATTTTCAGGAAAGGTGTATAGACAAGATCTATCCTGAATTTGGATGAAACCATTCCAGGGGTGTGAGGTCACAAAGGGAATAAAACTGTAGAATGAACGGTGCTTGTGCAATTCCCCTATGATGAAATTCATGACTATAATACATGCCATCATAGATCCTTCATCCTATAGCTGATTGAAGGACAAGCAGATACCCACAACTAATCACTGAGCCATACTCCTGTAATCCAATTGTAGAGCAAGAGGAGTAATGATCAAAGTGGTCAAGTCTGAGCTGGAGAAATTCAAAGAAACATCTGACCTGAATAAGTGAGGGCAAATGGACCATATTTTAAAGCTGGGGAACCAGCATTGGACCAAACTAAGCCCTCTGAATGTGGGTGCCAGATAGGAGGCCTAGGCAGTCTACGGGACCTCTGACAGTGGAACCAATATATATCCCAAGTGCACAAATAGGCTTTTGGAGCCCATTCCCCAAGGAAATAATCTCTCTCTCAGCCCAGATACACAGAGGAGGGACTAGGCCCTCTGCCAAATAATGTGACAGACTATGATGATTCCCCCATAGAAGGTATGACCCTCATTGGGGAGTGAATAGGGGGTGGATGTGGGGGCATTAGGAAGCAAAGTGGCCGGAATCAGGATTAACTCACAAAAATCAGTTGCCCTACTATATATAGACAATACATGGACTGAAAATGAAATCAAAGTAACATCACTCTTTACAATAGCCACAAACAACAGAAAATATCTTGGGATAACTCTAAACAAACAAGTGAAAGACTTTTATAGAATGAACTTTGAGTCTTTAAATAAAGAAAATAAAGAAGTCACCAGAAAAACGAAAGGTCTCCCATGATCTTGGATAGGCAGGATCCACATAGTAAAAATTTGCAATCTTGCCAAAAGCAATCTACAGATTCAATGCAATCCTCACCAAAAGCTTAACACAATTCTTCACAGAAATTGAAAGAACAATACTCCCCTTTATATCGAAAAATATAAGACCCATGATATCCAAAACAACCCTGTACAATAAAGTAACTTATGGGGGCATCACCATCCATGAAATCAAGCTATACCATGGAGCCGTAGTCCTGGAAAGCATCTTGGTATTGGCACAAAAATAGACAGCTAGACCAATGAAATTGAGTTGAAAACCCAAACATTAACACACTCACCTATGAACATCTAATATTTGACAAAGAAGCTAAAGACATACAATGGAAAAAAAAGAAAGCATTTTCAACAAATGGTGCTGGCATAACAGGTTGATGACAGGTAGAAGATTGCAAATAGATCCATTTCTATTGCACCACACAAAACTTAAGTCCAAATGTATCACAGACCTCAACATAAATCCAGCCATATTGATCCTCTTAGAAGAGAAAGTTGGAGGTACCCTTTAACAAATTGGTCCTGCCTTCCTGAACATACATAACAACAGTAACACAGACACTGAGATTGACAATAAATGAGATGTCCTGAAACTGATTATTTTCTGTAAGACAAAGAATACAATAAACAAGACAAATTGGCAGGCCACAGAATGTGAAAATATCTTCACCAACCCTACATTTGAAAGAGGGCTGACTTCCAATATATATTGTGAAATCAAGAAGCTAGTCTCCAAAACAACAAACAATAAAATTAAAAAGTTGTGTTCATAACTAAAGAGAATTCTCAACAGAGAAAAGTAAAATGGCTGAAAGACACTTAAGAAAGTGCTCAGTATCCTTAGCCATCAGGGTAATGCAACTCAAAACAACTTTGAGATACCATCTTATACTGCACACAATGCCTAAAATCTAAAACACCAATTGCAGATTATGCTGGAGAAGATGGGGAGAAAGAGGAACAGTCGTCCTTGCTGGTGGGAGTGCAATCTTGTATGACCAAATTGGAAATCAATATAGGGTTTTCTCAGCAAAATGGGATTGAGTCTACCTCAAGATCCAGCAATTACTCTTATGCATATACCCAAAAGATGCACATTCCTACAACAAGTTCATCTGTTCAAATATGTTCATACCAATGTTGTTTGTAACAGCCAGAACCTGGAAGCAATCTACGTGCCACTCACCTCAAGAATGGATGGAGAAAATGTGGTACATTTACAAAATGAATTAATAGTCATCTGAAAAAAAATGAAATCTTGATATTCGCAGGCAAATGGATGGAACTGAAAGAAAACATCTTGGGTGTGGTAACCCAATCACAGTAGGACAAACAGGCTATGTACTACTCATATATGTATTATAGACATATAGCACTGATTTAACAGACTGCAATCCACACCACCAGAAAAAGTTGGAAAAAAAGGAGACAGTAAGAGAGACATACATGGTCTCCTGGAGAGGGGGATATGGACAAGATCTCCTGAGCTAATTGTGAGCAGGGTGGGGGAGAGGAGGGTGGTGGGAATAGGAGAGTAGGAAAAGGGGAGGGGGACGATAACAGGAAAGAACAGGAGGACTGAGACAGGGGAAGGTTAGAGGATGGCATTCCTTCAGAGAGGGAGCCAGTATAGGTTTGGACAAAGTTCTGACACTGCGGAAATGTTCTGAGATTGAAGGGATGCACCCAACTATGTATATAGGCAGTAAAGGAAAGGCTGCCTTTGATGCTCCTCCCCTCTAATGAGATTTATGACTTCTTTTGTAGCCATTCATAGAGCCTGCATCCACTAGCTGATCAAAGCAGAAGCATGAACCCACAGCTAAAAATTGAGTCATACTCCTGGAATCCAGTTGTAGAGAGGGTGAAGGGATGAGAAAATGAGCCAAGAGTGTGCTGGATAAACATGCAGAATCAGATCACCTGACCCAGTGATAGTAAAAAGAAGCTAGTCTTAAAGCTGCTAACCAACACTGGACTGAACCACGCCCTCTGAATGTGGGTTCTAGCTAGGAATCCTGGGTAGTTTATTTGACCTGTAAGAAAAGATTCAGTGTTTATCCCTAGTGTACAAATGGACATCGAGATCCTATTCCCTATGGAGGAATACTATTGCAGTGCAGAAACATGGAAGAGGGCCTAGGCCCTCCCCCAAATGATGTGAAGGACACACTATCCTTGGGGAGAAGGTGTGGGACGGGTTAGGGTATCAGATCATTTGGGGGTATGGGTAGATGTGATGGCAAGGAAATGGGGGGATTTGTTATGTAACATAAGAGTGCTTCTAAAATAAAAAATGGTTACCCATTTTCAGCAAGACAAACACAGTATATACTCACTCATAACTCATAACTCACTCATAAAGCAAAGGAAAATCAGGCTACAATCAGCATCTCCAAAAAAGCTAGATTTAGGAGGATACTAAGAGGGAACCGTGGTTTGCCCTGCAAAGAAGAACTAAATGAACTTCCTAGGTAAAATGGGGACAAGAGGGTCACAAAGTGGAGAGGATGAGCAATGAGAACATAAGTGCATTGGATGGTTGAATTGAGGTAGAGAAGGTGTCAGAAAGCAATGAAAGTTATATCATGATATAGAGAACAATTATGGAGTTACAGAGAAGCCTGGTGTAGGAAAATTTCCAGGAATCCATAAGAATGACCCTAGCTGAAATTCCTAGCAATAGTGGGGAGTGTGCATGAACTGGCCTTATCCTATAATCAGATTGGTGAAAACCGCAAATCAGTATAGTAGAGCCTTCATCCAGTAATCAATGGCACAACAACCAAGCTGAGCACCGGGAATCCAGTCAAAGAGAGGGAAGAGGGAACATATGAGTAAGAGAGGACAAGATCATGAAGGAGAAATCTACAGAGACTGATCAAATATATTTGTGGAAACTCTAGACCCATAGGTGTGGAGCTTCCATGGCACCAAACTATAACATCTGTATTACAGAAACAGTTATTTAGCTTGCACTCTCTGAGGACGAGTATCTATGCCTGGTTTATTATCTAGCCTGATGTAGCCCATTCCCTATGGTGCCATGATCTTTCTTAATGCAAGGGGGAAGGGTCTGGTCCTCCCTCAAATTAATGTGCCAGGCTTTTGTGAATCTCCCTGGGTGCCCTTAACCTTTGAGAGGAGTGAGTGGGATTGGACTGGGGGAGAGGCAAGGAAGGGTGTGAGGAGAGGTGGGTGGGATAACTGTGTTTGGAATGTAAAATGAAATAAAAATGAATTAAAGCAACTAAAGTCTACAGAAAAAAGTGTACTAGAAGTCACTTAGTCATTTAACATGGGGGAGAATTTGTAAACATACCCACTTGGTCCATGACTTGCAGTGTTTATGGGAGCCAAAAATAACATAGAAGGATCATTAGCAGAATGTATTGAATACATCACAAACCTGGAATTGCACCATTTTATGTCTGAACCCAAGTTGCTGGGAGAGTAGAAAGTGTGTCAGGAAACATCCACAATCCTGTAAAAGATGGATCTCTACCCTGACTTATGGTCCATGATAATGTGTGATCCCCTGAAATGATGACACAATAATAAATCTTTTCTGAATTAGTTTGTTTTCTGCGATTATTTTCTGAATAGGAGTTTGAATTTAATACAGTGTATAAATTGTTTTTGTAGTCATGAGAAGAATTTAAGATACTCACCAATTGCCTGAAAATGAAAGCATCAAAATTTTGAACCAGAACTACATACAGTTGGCATTCATACTTCTTGTAGAAGCACGGGTTAAGATACACAGGACTAGGATAATATAGCTTAATTTTATTCAGGGAGGAGGCACTTACATGAGATCCTGATAACCCACAAGTTCCAGCTCCAAGGATCATTGCCCAGCTGCTCTCTGTTGAGCTTCCCAGGAACTAAGAGGGAGCAAAGCACTCTAGGACCACAGACAAAATTCAGCACCACAGACAAAATCCCATATGCTCACATATGCATGAACCTGTGACCACAGGTGCAGCCACCTCGAACTCTCACTACAGTTTTTGCCTAAACACAAAATAAGTTGCATTTTCATCCATCTTTATTACATGTACCTCATTTTGCTTAAATATATATTTATTCAATTTCCTATAAAGGATGAATGATTCTGTTAAAATGGGTATGCTTTCTCTTCATACAATTCTCATATGACCAACCATCATGCTTTATACATGTATACACTGAGAGTATTAGTAACACATGAATATTAATATATTTACATTTATGTATAACATATTTTCTTATATGATATATATAGTGTATCTCTGTTTGTAGGATATCTTTTTATGCAACACAAATAATATAGGCCTTTCAGACTCTAATAAATAGGTAAGATAGGGAAGTTTCAAATATAATGACGAGGATTGAAATTCTGCTGCTTGAATATATATTATCATAATACCACAGCAATTATTTCTAAATTTATCACACCTCCCTATAATAAAATCTACCAATCCTCTAAAATATCCTGTGACCATTTAGAATGGCTCTTCATTCATGCTTACACAAAGTTTCCATCTACATAGGGTCATTTATAGGCTATATAGTAACAGTGAATGAAATTCCACGCTAATACCAATAATGTATAGCTCATACACAGGCTTTATAGTGATTTAACATTGAATATATAAGCTGACATATATTTATATTTTACTATCATATATATTTGTATGTGTATATCAAATATATATTTAAGAATAAAGTGCTATATGTTATAGACTTACCATAGGTATCTTTTTAGGGTCGTTATAGGTAGAAAATGAGAAGGAGGTGATGTAACCATATTGTAATCTCAAAAATAACTAACAATAAATTAACAAAATTAGGTTACCTGACGAAAGAGACCTGCATGCTGGACCGAGTTCAGTGCCGGCGGGTTCCGAACACCAAACACCCAGAGGCAGCTCGGCCTCCATCCGCAGGTCCAGGTAGGCCAGGAACTGCTTCCAGTTCTGGTTTGTAGTCACTGTTCAGAGTCACCTGATGCAAGCAACCTTTATGTAGGACCAGGCTGATTCCTAACACAAAACACCCAGATTCAGCCTGGCCTCCATCAACCGGCCAAAGTAGGCCAGGAGCTGTTTCTGGCTCCTGTTCATCATCACTGCTCAGAGTTATCTGACACAAGGGACCTGTGTGCCAGACGGAGTTCGGCTGTGGATCTGATACACTGAGGCAAGGTGACAGTTCTGCCTCCAACTGCCTGCCAGGCAGGACCCGGCATGCCCGAACACTGCCTATTCCCAGAGAACAGTAACAACTCCATCCACGAGAAGAGGACCAACATCAGAGTATTGGATCTGTTTGCATCTACCAGAAGAGAACCTTGGTCCCACATCCACCAGGAGAAAAAGAAACTCTTGCAACACCCACCAGAAGAAAGCATGTGAAGAAGAAAAGGTAAACACACATCCAACAACAGAAAACCCAATATGATACCAGTAAGCCCTGAACATCGAGATGCAGATGAACCAGAAGAGAATGACCTTAAAAACATCTTCAGGAAAATGATAGAGGACCTCAAAGAGGACATGAGAAATCCCTTAAAGAAATGGAAGAAAATCAAAACAATACACACTGAGACCTCTGCTTGCCATTGTATCTCCCTTTTACTAGACCAGGCTTCCATGATAGTTTATTTTGAAATTAAGTCATATAAAAACCAGGAATTTTGTAAAACTACATTATTAAAGGATCAGTAAAATGAGGTTCCCAGTCTCTCTACAAACTATATTTATGGTTTAAGTTCCTCTTGATACTAAAGGGTCTTAAGTTTAGAATTATATTTATAAACTCAGACTTAACACGGAAAATTATAAAATACTAATCTTATGTTAGAGTTACTAATTATTTATAAACTGTTGAAGATAATTAAGATAACAAATTATTGGTCAGTCTTGCTCAGTACAAATGGTGCCAAGATTGTAGGGAGAGACCAATTTTTATATCCCATCACACTATATATTGTATACGTTGTCAGTATTAAGCCTAAAGTAAAACAAAACCAATTTGTTTAATGTAAAATAATATTGAAAAATCACATATATACATATTGTTTATAAAAGACTGAATTGTCAAAAATGTGTTAACTTTCAGTACAGTTGAATTTCAGGAATGTCCCAGCTCAAGCAGTTCCCTTGGATGGAGCACAAGTTTCCTTGTATGGAGCACCATCCTCCACAGTAAGTTGCATGCTAGCTCAGTAAAAGATAAAGATGCATCGAAAGTAACACCTGCCAGAAGTCTGCTGCTTCTGCCTCTGGTTGCATAGGTCTGATTCTATGAACACGGCTACCTTGTACTTAAGCCTACCTCCTGATTGGTATGGGACCGACATGCTACTTCAATTGGCTGTGCCCTTTACTGTGGCATTGGAACCTTTCTCTTAGGAAAATCTAATTCAGGGTCTGTACTCTAATTACCCATGCTCCCTCATTACAGGTTGATGTCAGATAGATATTCTGTCATCAAACTCACAGCTTTGGAAAGTTATCCAGAATAGGCAAGAGCTATCATTGACAGTTGGTTTTTATATCTGTAGAGTCAACAAATGGTTCTATTAAGTGATATCCCAATCATTTAGGTTATTTAGGAGAAGATGAAATAAATGAAGGAGGTTCTCTCCAACCTGGACTCACACTTGGTGCTTTGGGAATATAATTTAGTCTCCACCCAGATAGATAGAGAGTTCCAGGGCCAAAGCCTGTGATCTCAACTTGAGGCCTATAAGGAGTGTAAGGGCTCAGACAGTGGTGTCTGTGTATGTTTCCTAAGAAACCATAACAGCTCATATAATTTGGTTGTCTTGTTTTACAAATTATGCCTCTAAACAACCAATCTATTTTTAAGTAGAATGATGTTAAGAAATAGACTTACTGCTGTCATAATATGGTGACCTAGTGATTTGTCCATCAGCAGAAGGAATAAAGAGTTGACTTTAGACTTCCTTTTCAAGTCAGTCCATGTTACATTATTTATAACAGATTTGACATGACTGGCTGACTTCATCTTCCATCTGTTGGTTAAGTGTATTGAATGAAAATGTATTAGAGAATTGTCCTAAAAGTTCTGTTATTAGGGTTAATATAAAAAAACTTTGCAAAGTGAATAGTTTACACTAGATAAATGCTTTGCTGTCTCTAGGGCTATAATTTTTCAATTGGAAAGTATTTCTCTCGAGGGGCAACAACTTAGAATTAAATTGTCTCTTTACACTGACTGACAATGTAAAATATGTTTACTAAATAATCTCTGAATGTAGGTACGAAAATTTGATGTCAACAAAAATATGTATTGTCATGTTTTCAGATAAAACACATGGATATTTAAGGTAATAAGCCAAATTTTTAAAATTTCACCTTATCAAATTACTTATAATAAAAAAATTGTGTCAGTTAAAATACTCTGGTTTGGCTCATTAAATAGTAGATGGTTTTGTTACTATTTGAATCAAGTATACAAAGTTCATCACATGTGAAAACAAGACATACCACTTAGACACTTTCTGTTCAGATTCATTCCTCGATGCTGACTTTTCCTGACTTGTTTTTCAAAGCTTCCAGGAGCCTGATATAAACAAACAGCCAATTACAGTCACCTTATCATTCTACATAGCTCTGTTATAGGGTCCAGCCATTTGTACAACTGAATTTAACTCATGTTAGTCTTGATGTGAGAGTTTTTCTCATCTAATGTTCCCCACAATGTTTGTTGCACAGTTAATACTTCCTGACTTATGTTCTGGATCTTTGCCAACTGTCAAGTTCTATCATGGCCCATTGGATGGACCCACTTCTGAGGCACTCCAGCTGCTGCTCCCCTCATCACCCTTCTGTGACATCAAGAGATCAATGACGCTAAATCTCTAAAATCATTTCAGGTGAACTTAAAGGGGTCTAATGGGACATAGTATATCTAACCCATTGCTCTTCTTGCCATCCTTGACATTGTTTTGGGGACTCAAACCTGAAACAGATGGACTGAACTGCTCTTTGCATCAATTAACCTCTCTGTCTCACCAGCTCAAATCAGCTTAACATTCTTCAGGACCGGTTTGACTCTGTGACTGCTGAAGTCCTCCAATATTAAAAAGGACTAGATCTGAACACTCCCATCCAATTTCTGCCATCTTCACAAAAGATGCTGCTTCTGTCCACAAAACAGAGAGAACATACTGAAAGTACATGAAGATTTTCAACTCATAGCCCACACCTAGTGACATATTTCCTCCAGTAAAGTTGTACTTCCCCAAATAGCACCACCAAATGGAGACCAATTATTCAAATATCTGAGCCTATGAAGGACACTTTTATTCAAACCACTATAATTAATATCTTTCATTATTTTTTCCACCCCTTACAAATTGCAATTATTTGTGTAGTCTTCATTGTCCCAATTGTGGACATTGTTCTCAATCTCTTGCCTGCTACCCTGGCTTCTGACATGCAGTAGCCTTATACTTGTTAACATTTTCAGGTTGCTGAATTTCTCTCTTATTGGCTACTTATTTCTTGGCCCTTGAATACATTTGTAATGCATTTCACCACCCAGGCATTGCCCTTTGTGACATTTGCTGCTATTTAACATGAATATATGAGCATTTATTCTCCTTCCTTTTCAAAGGGTCCGGAAATTACCAGTGTTGGAACACAATATTGTACCTTTAAACTTGTACTTTTAGATCTGACCAGAGCTTGACTCATAGACTGAATCAGCCTATGCCTACCTGTAGCTCTCCCTGAGATAAAGAATTAAAAGCAGTCTTTGGGCATAAACTGGCATCTCTCAAGTTTATGATATCTGGTGCCTGCATCTTTGTCAAGTTAAGCTAATATCATGATGTGAGACTTCCCACTAACCCTAAAAGTTTTTAAAAAGTCAAACCTTTCCTTTGTTCTGGGAATTGGTTGGATTCCTTGGGGAGACTTCTTGGAGATCTAGTATAAAGGAGGACTGCTGCTCTCTGAAGAGGCTCATTGATCTTCTTTCACCATCCTTGTCATAGACTCTCTCTCTCTCTCTCTCTCTCTCTCTCTCTCTCTCTCTCTCTCTCTGTCTCTGTCTCTCTCTGTCTCCATCCATCCCCGTCTTCCCCTCCTTCTCCCTCTCTCTCCTTTCCACTCTTAATGAAGCGCTTTTCTAGTCCACTCTTAACGAAACTCTCCTCAGACTTTCCGGAAAGCCTCACCTTCCCTTTAAGGACCAATCACACTTAGATTCTTCATACACTGTTTCTAATACTCTCCTTCCCAGTTCAAGACCCAATTACGGCACAGGACTCTCAATCCATTGTACCTCATTCAAGGGAATTACGTATCACCCCCTTTGCAGACAGATAGATGCTCTTCTACTTTTTAATAATCAGTATACTACTTTGCTGAAGCTACTCTTAGAAACAGATGATGAATGGTCTCAGTGGTATACAAAGGAACACACAAACAAAGTGAAAGTGGCAGAAACAAGGCGATTTCTTTTTTTAAAACGGGGGTGATGAAGACCCAAATTGGACTAACAAATACACTGAGGCCACCATGGTTCCCTTCTGTTATCCATAAAATAGAGGTGACTGAGTTTCATTCTATCTATGGGAAGCCAGAAAATAGTAGATGTCCAAATCCAAGTTTATTAGAATCTCTTGAACTCACAAAAGCTCCTTCAACTTGGCTTATCCTTGTTTTTGTTTTGGTCTCTAAGTCTGGCCTGGACAGTTACGGACCCAGGATATGCTTATAGTCACTATGAAAGTCATTGGAACAGAGACTGATCATGAGGAGGCATTTACCTATCATTCGAGTTGTAGAATAATACAACAGAAGGTCCATCTCTTATGGCTCCAGATAAGGACTAGAGAGTTAACTTGATCTCTGATATGATGGCTCTTATCTTGGCAGCATTTTTCTTGTCATACAAAATCATCAGTGAGAAATAGTCCAAATAATATGTTGTATAGCTAGATTTAAGTCTAATTTCTGAGTACTTTCACTTGAATTGTTAAAATCAACATACCAATCATTTTAGCTTTCTATTATACTTTCTTGATAGATGTTTAATGCCATTCAGGTTGCCAAAATATGTGTGTGTGTGTGTGTGTGTGTGTGTGTGTGTGTGTGTGATCAAATCACTTTATTCAGAGTTATAAAAGAGTGAGAGAACTAAGGAGACCAATGAGCTTTGACCATCTTAGCAGGTCAGATTCTCAGTTGCCTCTTGTTTTTGGATAGACAATTGTAACTCTCCAGTGATCACTTTTTCTCTCAAGAATTTGGTTTTGATCAGCAACAGCATAAACAGATAACTGAAAAGCTTGTACAAGTTGGACATGGTTGTACACACAAGTACAACTAGCACTTGGGAAGGTGAGACAGGACAATGGCCATAAAATTGAGTTTAGCCTGGGCTACTAGTGAGTACTACACCATCTGGGACTAAATAATAATACCTTGTAGAATCTACCATGAAAACACTGTCGTAAGTATAGCTTAGGGTTTTAGGATTTCCTAGCAAGCACCAGGCCCTGGGGTCAAATCTTAGCATTAGAAAGAAATAGCTCCTCTAGAAATGCAGGAGAACATTTCTGTGTTTTGAGGACCACACAATGAATTTTACGTTACAGCAGTTGCATACTCTGTAAAGCAATTGCCTTCACTTCTGACTGCATGCTGATTAAACAACATGGAGACCAACCAATTAATGACACACAGCTTGAAGTGCATTGCTAACCCTGATGGATATTAACAGAGAACATCCTTGGGTTTCATTTTGATGACTTAAAAGGTCAAGTGTTATTGAGGTAAAATCCCTTTTGCAGTTCAGCAAATGGTCTTATTGAATTTTCTACAGAAAAAAAACAATGATATGTATAAAATCCCTAACATTCTTGGAAACTGCAGTACGTTAGAACAAGACATTTACCTACTTATGTGTTGCTTTCTACACAAATTGTCATTGAACCATCCAATACTAGGTAAATTAATATGGATGAGTCACATCTAGTATGTCGAGCATCTTAAAACTAAATGAAACTAGTACAGATATTATCTTTTCAAAATTATTTCTTTTGTGTGTATATAGCATGGTACACATGTGGAAGTGAGAGGATACATTTTTGGAGTTGTCTTTAATCACCATGTGTTTTCTTGGGTTAGAACTCAACTCATTAGGCTTGGTAGCTGGTAAGTAGTTTTAACCACTTGAGCCATTTTTCCTGCCTAGACAATACATTTTCAGTATCTTAATGAAAGAAAAAATAGTTTAAATGCAAATATGGGACATATTTGTTTACAAGCAGTTGGAGAAATTTTCTCTTCAAGGACAGATTGTAACTATAGAATGTATATTTCTTTCACCTTAAAACCAAATTATGAGCATTTTCCAAATTTTTATGTACCACAATCACTTTTTAATGATTATATAACACTTCATTAAATGAACATACTGACTTTATCAAAGAAAGCACTGGTATATTCTCATATTTTGCAACTTGAACTAATATTCTGATTAAAATATATGGAACAAAGTTATTAATTTATTTGGAATTGCTTCTAAAATTAAGTTGCTCTAATAAAGAAAATTATCCTTAAAGATGGGCATGGTGATACTCAACTTTAATCCCAGCACTCACTAGGCAGAAGCAGGCAGATCTCTGATTTTGAGGCCAGCCTGCTCTACAAAGTGAGTTCCAGTACATCCAGAGTTACTCACAGAAACCCTGTTTGTTTGAAAAACAAACATCAAACAAAAAGGAATATTATTCATTTAGTATTAATGTAGAATGTTAATGTGCTTCCCAAAGGGACTGGCAACTATTACCTCACTAGCAACAAATGCTCATTCCTGCAACCTTCCACTAATTTTAGGCATTTTAGAACATTTTAGTGTGTGCTAACTTAATGGGGAAAATATTTTGTTTTAGTTACATTTTTATCACTGGGGATTGTACTTATTATGTGTCAGTTCTGTACCATTAACCATTTGTTTAGTGAAATTATTCATGTATATGAGCTTCTTAGATATTAAAAATATAAAGAATTGGTCTAGCTATACAAATTGTATCACAAATGAAAACTCAACATTTCTTCCTGGATATTCAGTTTTAAAATAATTACATTTTAAACAGAAACATGTAGCTAAATCTTTTTTCTAAAATTTTATATTTATTAATCCCAAAGATTCACAGTATATCACCTTTGATTGTTATTATTTTCACTTTTAAATATACATTTATTAATTTTATGTGTGTGTATGTATATGGGTCAATCCGTAAATGTAATAGTACCCATGGCGAGGTAGAGTACAAACTGGGGGAGTCAGTTGTCTTCTTCCATTTTGTAGGACACAGAGGGATTGAACTCAGCACATCTGGCTTTGTGACAGTCACTTTTACCAACTGAGCCATCTCAATGTCCACACTTATTTGATTTTTAGTTGATACACGGTCTCAATTTTTAGTCAGGCATGCCTTATACTCATGACCCTCCTGAAAGCTGGGAGTTAAGACATGCATCACCATGTTCTGCTCAGTTTATCACACTTAAAATAATCATCTAAGGGAAATATTGGTCACTTCATTTACATTTTAGCTATTCACATACCATTTCTGTTTCCCAAACTTACAAACCCTTTAATGTTTCCTAAAGGATTGTTTGAGATCAAAGACCCTGTTCACCAGAGGTTGAGTATGAGCCAGATTTGGGGCTGCAGGCACGTATCAGGGATCACCTTTGTGATCTGCATCAGACAAAGTGAACCTTGGAAGTGCACATGTTCTGAAAACAGGACCAAGCAGAGGTGTGCTATGTGGAAGAGTGACCTAGGGTCATGGGAGGTCTGAAGCTAGAAGGCCCTTTAGCACAATCACATCTTGGGATGCAGAGACAAAACTTTTACCATTAGCCTTGGCCATCACCAGATGAGATCTACACCTAGACATGAATTATGACCTTAAGATGGTTGGCCCTTTTGGCCCTTTTGGCATATGACAACTCTTAGAGATTCATCTGGGTCTTTTAGCTGCTAACCTCAGCAGCTGGGATAATGAATGTCTCAAAGTTAAAAATGGAGTCTGGATAAAACGACCACTGCGTCTGCCACAGCACTGAAAAACACTAGCAGAATTTGTAGCTCTTTTGGCACAGTTATATTTTATATTATATGGCACAGTTCTTTTTCTGTGCTATATAATGTCTGGTAATTGTATGGGTCTCGGTGGAGATTATGCTTTTGTTTCCAGGTTTATGTTAGCAGTTTTTGAATCAAGGTCAGTTCTTCCATGGATGAGGAATAGTTCCCCTTGAATTTCATGGACTTTATGGATATATATATATATATATATATATATATATATATATATATATATATATTTGTCTGGTAACATAGATTTGTTTTGTTGCAAACTTTTTCTTTTTACAATTATTTTAATTTAATAAGAATTTACATTCTTTCTTGTTCACTAATATGGATGTGATTAATTCATGTGTTTAAGGTTGTTTACAAATACTTAAAAGTATTTGTGCCTGTGTGTACTATGTTTATATACATGTCCACAGTGGCCAGAAGAGGGCATCAGATCCCCCTTGAGTTAGAGTTACAGGTAACTGTGAACCACTCTACATGGATGCTGAGTACTGTCTTATAGAAGAGCAGCAAGTGCCCTTAGCTGTTGAGCTATTTTTCCAGTCCACCATCTTTCATTTTAGGGGATTTTGTGAGATTCTTCTCAGGAAATAGACATGGAATATGAATTCTAAGGGTAAAATTGATAATGATATAGTTTGGATTTGAAATGTCCCCTGGAAGCTGGTCATGGTGGTTTATGCCTTTAATACCAGCACTTGGGACATAGAAACAGAAGAATATCTGTGAGTTCCAGGCCCTTATCTACAGATACCCAGGACTACATAGAGAGGTCCTGTCTCAAAAGAAAAAAAGAAAAAATGAAATATCCCCCTTGAAAGCTCATACATTGAAGGCCTGGTGCCCAATTTACCAGTATTCAGAGATAGGGTCTTTGAACATGATCAAACCATAGAAATTTTTATGTCATAAGTGGATAGATTCATGGCTTATTAGGCTATTGAAAGATGTATGGAAACAGTAGAAAGTGTACCCAAAAGAAGAATTAAGTCATTAGGAGCATATTCTTGAAAGGTATTCTCTCTTGGACTCATTTCCTTCTCTTCTTTGATTCCTGGCTACATGAGGGAAAACTTTGCTCTACCACCTGTTTCCCACCGTAACATCCTGTATTAGTGTGGTCCTGGAAATAATGGAGCTGAGTGGTCATGAACTGAAACATCTGACATGACTTTTCAGTCTAAGTTGCTTATCTCTGCATTTTGTTACAGCAATGTAAAGTTGACTAACATAGTCAATACAAGTTTGTAAAAAAGTTTATTAAAGATTTTCCCTATTTATTTTCATAAGGGATCATTTTGGCACTATCATGAAGAGTGAATTGAAACAAGGAAGAACTTCTACTGGAGTAAAATTAAAATTGAAAGTCACACTAAAAGTTGAGCAAAACTATAGGCAGAGAAGGAGTAAGTTTAAGGCCAAGGGTTGATCAAGGATTTGGCATAGTTGAACAAAGACGTGTTTTATTTTATTTTTTTAAAAATTTACTTATTTATTCTTGGGGGGTACACACGACAAGATTCATATCTGGAGGTCAGAGAACATTTTGCAGGAATCTGCTCTCACCTACAACCTTTAAGATCAAATTCCAGGATTTTACACTTGATAGTAATTACAAATGTATTTTTCTGGTTCTGAAATTGAAGCATTCTTTTCATTTGAAAGCAGTCAGAATATGTCCTGCCAGAAAAATGTCTCTTAGACAGGAAGCAACACAGATTTTAACATTGTTCTAATTTGCTTTATGTTGTTGTGATAAAATATCCTGATCAAAAAAACATGGGGTGGGATGGTTAATTAGCTAATGTATCCCAAATACAATCCATCATTAAGTGAATTCACGGCAGGAACTGGACCAGGACAGGATCCTGGAGGTAAGAACTGAAGCAGAGGCCATAGAGGAACATTGCTTATGGGCTTGCTCAGACTGCTTTCTTATACAACTCAGGACTACCTGCGCCAGGGGTGCCCTTCACCCCAGTGGTATTAGACCCCCTATATCAACCATAAATCAGGAAAAATCACCCACAGACCTGTCTACAGGTCGCTGTGCGAGGGGGAAATATCTCAATTGAGATCCCTCTTCCCAGATGTACCTAGCTTTGAGTCAAGTTGAAGAAAAATCTAACCAGAACACACATTAGTATGCACAATCTATATGCTTTCATATATCAATTAAAATAAATTTAAGGATGGTATGATGTGGTGGAGCACTTGTCTAGTATATGCAAGGTCCTAGATCAAATCTCTAATATGGAAAGAAAGAAGGATGGAAGGAAGGAAGGGAGGGAGGGAGGGAGGGATGAAGGGAGGGAATTAGGAGGGAATTGGGAGGGGAGGGGAAGGGAAAAGAAGGGAAGGGAGGATTTGGAGCTAAGAGTTCATATGAGAAAGAACATTTGACATTATACTTTATTGTTCTGGGTTGGCTTATTTTAAGTCAGGTTCTTCTTACAAGGCAGTCCTGACTGACTTAGAACTCTATGTACCAGGCTGTCCTTGAATCTGCATCAGATCCTACCACATCTACTGTGAATTGCAGTTGTGAGGCAACATGTCTTTTGGATTTTTGAAACAGGATCTCATCTAACCTGGGCAGGCTTTGAACTTACTATGTAGCTCAGAATGCCCTTGGCCTTCCTGCATCCACTTTCAGAGTGCTTCAATTACAAGTGTGTGCCACCAAACTTGACTCTCTTCTGTCATTCCTTTCCAAAATTGTAATTTTCTGAAGCTCATATGTAAGTAGAGTTCAAAGCCATTATTTTGCATTTTCTCTCTCTCCTTCATTAGTCTCATAGCAAGACTGTCCTTGAAATAGTGATCCTTCTCCCTTAGAACTTGAGTGTTGGGATTATAAATGTGTAGCACTGCACTTAGCTCTTTGGTACAGTGCACACTACATGCCTTAGTAACTTGTTAGTTTTCTCTTGTTAATCTGCTTTTGTTACAGGGGTCCATGGGAACCAAGAACACATGAAGCTTGAAAAATGTTAATTTTCTTCTACAGGTGAGCAAAGCATGATTGAGCTTGAGGGGTGATACAAAGGCAATATATCTTTCAGAAGGAGATAATGAGTCAGTATATAAAAAAGCAGAAAAAATCATGGAGCCATGGGTAAGAGAAAGCAAACAAAACAAAACAAAACAAAAACCTTTGAGGCTAGAATTGGTTGAAGCCTTTGCCAGGAGAGAAGGAGGAATTCTAGCACAACTGCAAAGCCACAAGCCTCACTCAGTTTGGCCTGGATCAAGGTCCTAAAAGACTAGGGGAACTACTCAAGCTTGTGAGGGTTGCAGTGTAGAGCTGTATCTCCATCCTTTACCACTAACAAGATGAAGGCAGTTAAGCAGAAACAGATGCAGGAGAGCTCTTTTTGCCTTCCTCTTTGAATAAATGCAGTATACAGATTACCAAAGACTAAAGGCATTCTATCCTTTTTACTAGGAAGAACAAAGACAACATTGGATCCTACGTGAACTGAAGGTGTTTTACAAACTTGAGGAAAATATAAATGAGTGTGAAATAATCCATGTCTTGCCAGTAAGAAATAGCTTACCTTTCCCTCACATTTGGATGGATATACATTTGGTTTGATATGCAAGGTAAATAGTCTTGTTATCTCAGCTTCACTCCCTTCCACATCTTCCTCCTCCTCCCAAAATGTATCACTTTTACTTAGAAAGCTTGTACACTCAATGGCACCACAGGAGGCCTGGCTTGAAGCTGACATTCAAAAGAGGAAGGAGAAAGCTTTGGCCAACAAACTGTCAAAGAGAAGACATAGATGGACCCAGAGACAAAGAACTTCACTACATCCTGGGAAATTGAGCTTGAATTTTCCACCCACTCTCAGATTGTCTTGATTGGGGAAAGGGGAATGGAAACATGACAGACACACATACAGAAGAGCTGTAGAGAGAAGCGGTGGTCAGGTGAGCTGTGTGCTCTACTGGAAAGGAGCCAACAGCCTGAATCCAACTCAAAACAGCTCTGACTTACCACCTCACACCTGTCAGAATGGCTAAAATAAAAAATACCAATAACATTCTATGCTGGAGAGGATGTGGATAAAAAGGAACACTGCTCATTCCTGGTGGGAGTGTGAACTTGTAAGACCACTCTGGAAATAAATATGGTGGTTGCTCAGAAAAATGGGAACCAGTCTACCTCGAGATCCAGCCATTCCTCTCTTGGGTATACACCCAAAAAGTGCATGTTCATACAACAAGGACATATATTCAACAATGTTCATAGCAGCATTGTTTGTAATAGCCAAAACCTGGCAGCAACCTAATGCCCCTCAACTGAAGAATGGATAGAGAAAATGTAGTACATTTATACAGTGGAGTACTACTCAGCAGAAAAAAGCAATGGAATCTTGAATTTCACAGGCAAAAGGATGATACTAGAAGAAACCATTGTGAGTGAGGTAACCCAGTAACAATGAGACAAACATGGTATCTACTCACTCATATATGAATTTTAGACATAGAGCAAAGGATTACCAGACTATAATCCTCTTCACCAAAGAAACTAGGAAACATGAAGGAATCTAAGAGATAAATGGACCCCAGGAATGGGAAGTGGCATGAACTAATTGGGAGCATGAGGGTAGGGGGAAGGGAGCTGCCATAATAATAGCAGGAGAAGAGGAGTAGAGGAGAGGAAATGGAGGAGAAGAAATATTGAGTTGGGGGAAGAATAGAGGAGAGAGAGCGGGATGAGAGACCATATTAGGAGCCACCATAGGTCTGAGAAGAGATATGGAAGTACAGAGATCTCTAGAGACCTACAAGGATGACATGATCTGACAATCCAGGCAATGGTGCAGAGGACAACCTGAAAGCCCTTCAGTAAATTGAGATTGATTTCTAATTTTGATGCCATCTTACAGCCCTCATCCAGTGGCTGATGGAGGCAGAGACAGACATCCACAGATATACAATGAGCTGAAATATGGAATTTAGTTGAAGAGAGAGAGGAATGAAGATTGAAGGTGTCTTTACCAGGTTGGAGAAACCCACAGAACCAGTTGGCTTAAACAAGGGGGACCACATCTACCCCAGTTGCTATCTGGGAGGCTAGTACAATACTGATCCAGACCCCTGAACATGGATGTCAATAAGGAGGCCTCTGCACTCCAGGGAGTTTCTGGTAGTGGATTATTATTTTTCCCTGGTGTAAGAAGGGACTTTGAGAAGCCATCCCACGTGAGGGGATACATTTTTGCCCTGGACACATAGGGAAGGTCCCAGGCCCAGCACAGGGAGATTTGGTGGACTTTGCAGAGCCCCGTTGAGGGCCCTACCCTGCCTGGGGAGTGGTGGGTTGATGGGGTGGGGGTAGGTTCTGGGTGGGTTAGGAGGCATGGGAGTGAGTGGCGGGAGAGGGAGAAGGGACTTATATGTGAAACATGCTTGTTCCCTAACTTGAACAAATAAAGAAAATTAAAAAAAAATAAACCCTCCAATAATTATTTTCTAAGTCTCTTCAGTAATACAGGACAGCAATCACCTGCTCCATCACAGCTATTCAGTTAAGACTTTCCCACATCTACAAGACAGAGTGCCTCATCTTCAATGGACCCAGGTCTTTCCCCTCCAACAAAGACTCTCCTCAGCAGAAAACAGCTAGAACACCTCTGCTCTGCATTTTGATATCCTCCCAGAGTTAGAATTGATTGTTTTCTGCTGAAGAACTACACTTCCCCACTTCCCTTGTGGACTAAAGAAGTCATCTCCATCATTACAAAGTGCCACATCCCTACCTTCACTTTTAGACATTTTGGCCATTTACACACACATGGGTGACAAAATGCTCCCTCATCATTAATAAACATATTCCTGCCTGAGGTCAGACCAATCTTTTCTTTCTTTCCACTTCCCTTCCACTATAGCTGACTTAAAAAAAAACTAAATAAAGGAGGAGGTATGTGAGGGGGGATTTTGACATTTAAAATGCCAACAGTTAGGCTGAGTCTCACCTTCTTCCTGCCTTCAACTTTCAGATCCGATATGAGGTATCAGCTATTGCTCCAGTGCCATGACTTGCTGGACACTGCCATTCTTCCTTCCATGGTGATCATAGACTGACCCTCTGAAATTACAAGCAAGTCCCAAGTTAAATGCTTTCTTTATAAGTAGTCTTGGTTATGTCGTCTTTTCACAGCATCAGTACCTCAACTAAGTTGATAACAGGGAGTAAGATATTGCTGTGATAGGCCTGACCATGCTACTCTTTATAACTTTAGGACTTTGGATTAGGAAAGAAGTTGGTTGCTGTAAGCAGAGCTTAATAAGCCATCCTAGTAGGATCTTGGAAGACAGTATAATATGGAGAGAAATATGGACTGTGGAGGCCCACCTAAAAAGAATAAGGCGTGACTAATACTAGAGATAATTCTGGTGATAATTTAGCAAAGAATGTGACTGCTTTCTGTAACATGAGCTTTCTGTCCAGGCTTCCTGCTCCTGCCACCCTTCTGAAACCCAAAGAAACAGATGGATGCTGTAGTAATTATAAAACTCTTAGCAGTGCAGAAGATTGCAAATAGATACATACCTGTCACCATGGAAAAAACTTAAGTGCAAATGGATCAAAGATCTCAGCATAAATCCAGCCACACTGAATCTTCCACAAGAGAAAGTGGGAGTTAACCTTGAACAAATTGACACAGGAGACAACTTCCTGAACATTATGTCAGTAAAACAGACACTGAGGTCTACAATTAAGGATGACACGATCTGACAATCCAGGCAATGGTGGAGAGGATAATCTAAATTCCCTTCCCCTAAAATGAGACTGATGTCTAATTTTTATGCCATCCTGCAGCCCTCATCCATTGGCTGATGGATGCAGAGACAGACATCCACAGATAACACTGAACTGAAATCCGGAACTTAGTTGAAGAGAGGGAGGAATGAAGAACGAAGGGGTTGATACCAGGTTGGAGAAATCCACAGAAACAGCTGGCCTGAACAAGAGGGAGCACATCTACCCCAGATGCTTTCTGGGAGGCCAGTACATGACTGATCCAAACCCCTGAACATGGATGTCAATGAGGAGGCCTCTGCATTCTATCAGGGCCTTGTAGTGGATTAGTATTTTTCTCTGGCCTAAGAAGGAACTTTGAGAGCACATCCCACGTGAAGGGATGCACTCTGGATACATGGGTATGGAATAGGCCTGCTCCAGAATGATGTGGTGGACATTGTGGGGCCCCCATTGAGGTTCCTTCCCTGCCTGTGGTTCAGGTATTGTAGGGTTACAGCATTCACTTGTGGTTCTCTCTCTGTGTCTTCATCCCTCAATTCCTCCCTCCATCTCTCTCTCTCTGTCTCTCACTCTCTCTCTCTCACACACACTCAAACACAAACACAGTTTCTCCTCCCTTCCCCATCACCCAGTTTTCACCTTTCCATCTCAACTTCCCCCCTTCCTTCCCCTACCCTCTTCTTCAACCTCTCCTTATTCCCCTCCTCTTTTCTTCCCCCTCCTTCTCCTTCCCCTCTTCCACTTCTCTTCCCCAGGCTCTTCCTTTCCTTCCCCTTCCTCTTTCCTCATCCCACTCCTCCCATCCTCTCTTCCTCCTCTCCCTACTCATTTCCTTCTTTTTCCTTCATTCCCTTCTCCTCCTCCTCCTCTCCTTTCCCTTCTCTTCTCTTTCCTTCTCCCTTGCCTTTTTGTCCTTTCTTCCTCCTACCGTCCCTCCCTATTGCCTTCCTTCATCTTCCCCTTCTTTTCTCATCCTCTCCTTCAGAGCTAGCCTGAAGCTAAGGGGTGGAGGCATGCCTAAATCCCTGTAGGTTCCAATGATGACAGCAGCAAAAGTTTCTTTGCACTACTCCTTGCCCAGATTCCAGCAGACCCCAAGCAGTTATGTTTTCTGTGGATATGCCCAATGCACATGCCAACTTGTAAACTCAGGGATCTCCAAAGCTACAGGACTGGCTGTTGCTTATCTGACATCCGAAACAGCCAGAACTCAACTTCCTATGACTTTATAAGTTTCTTTCCTCTGGCCCCTGTTGTTTCTGAGGGTACAAATCAAGTACCCTGGATGTTCTTACCCCAACCAACAGCATACCATCACATGCACCCAACAGGCCATTCTTCTTATGTTAATAATGTCCCTTGGCCCCTTCTTTTTCACCTGTTTTCCTCATGGCCACTCAGGATCTGCATTTGGCCCTGCCCATGATAAGCCTATTTCCCCTGTTAACCAAGCCTGGACAAACCCAGGGATGGAAATTAGAACTCTCCCTCCTCTTCCACACCCCTCTCCTTTCTTTTCTCCATTTCTTCTCCCCCTCCTTCTTCCAACCTTTCTAATACTCTCCTTCCTTGCCTTCCTTCTCCTGACTCCCTTTTCTCTGCCTTGTCCTGTTCTCCTCACCCTCTTCCTCTTATTGTTTCCTCTCCTCCCTCTCTCCCTATTCCTTCCCCCTTCTTGTTCTCCTTTTACACTTCTCCATTTTCCTTCTCCACCCTTCCTTTCTCTATTTGCCTCTTTTACCTCCTCCTTCCCCTCCTTTTGTTTCTTCCCCTCTTCTTTCTCCTCTTCTTCCTATCTTCCTCCTCTCCCTCTTTCTTCTTCCCTCTTCCCTCTGTCTTCTCCACATTCTCCTCCCCTTCCTTCTACCAATCTTTCTATTCCTCCTCCTATCCTTCTCTTCCTCTCTTTCCCCTTCTTGTCTTCAACCTTCTATTCTTTTCATCTTTTGCCTCTTATCCCACTTTCCTCCTCCCTCTTTTCTTTATACTTCCTCCACTTTTCTTCCTCCTCCTTTCTTCTCCCCATTTCCTTCTCCTTCACCCCTTTCTCTATCCATTTCCTTCCACTCCTTCTCTCTTCCCAACTCCTTTTAATTATGTGCATGCTTTTTTGGGGGGTATAGTCATTATGCTGATCCTTCAGAACTAGGACCCAGGCAATTTTATCATGCAATATGAACACCTAGTAAAAACTCATCATGTGGAAGGGATAGAAGCAGTATCACTTGAGTAATATTGTCAAATAAGCAACACAAATTTTTAGTGAACATTTATTTGTTTTGACATTAAATATTTTATATCTGATCATAACAATAAGCAACCTGAAATATTAAGCCCTCTTGTACCAGGATAGTTTTCAAGAACATCAAATACACAATGAAATCAGCAAAGATAGAAATGTTTACTGTTCTAAGTCATAGCAGAGTGGTCTGCAGACCTTCACAGGACTTTCAAACAATATGCAACAGAAGCCATTTTGTAATTGCGCACAAAAAACAGAGAAGTGGATTTCTCTGCTAGGTAATTAAGGAAACTGTACATATAACTAGACACTGATATAAGACTGTGACTATTAAGTGACAAATGGGCCAAAGCAGTCCCAATGTTCACAAATAATCGCAGGAGGTGTGGAGCCCCGTATATCTGAGATATTGCTATTTACATGATGCTTTTTATGAAATTCTGAGGCATCTAGCACAGTGCCAATTAAAAAATGATTAATCTCATCATTGTCTTGTGCTAGTGGGGCTGTCAGACCAGTGTGGGATCTGATATGCATAATGTACAGAGGATTGCTTCTGTTTCTGATTGTTTCATGTAATTGTAAGAACGATGTTAATTCAGTATTTTCAGGGACGAATTCTGCAGTCTCTATGTGCAAGACAACTCTCTCTGCATATTTGGAGTCAGTAACTATGTTAAGAGGTTCTGTGAAATCCATAAGCACCATGAGAATTGCATATAATTCTGCCTTCTGCACAGATGTGTAGGGACTTTGAACTACTTAATATACCTCACCTGCTTTATAACCAGCTTTACCTCAATTGGTAGCATCAGTGTAGAAGTTAAGAACTCCAGAAATGAGAGTTTGTCTTACAATGCATGGAAGAATCCACACTGTCATTTTTATGAATTTAATCCTGTTTTGGGATAGTTGTTACTAATTG
The DNA here is from genome assembly GCF_003668045.3 of Cricetulus griseus. Classification (NCBI taxonomy): domain Eukaryota; kingdom Metazoa; phylum Chordata; class Mammalia; order Rodentia; family Cricetidae; genus Cricetulus; species Cricetulus griseus. Next base: position 885,255 of record NW_023277363.1, on the reverse strand, counting down.
TTCCCAAAAAGTTAGTAAGAACTATTTACCAATATTCATTATCCTTCCATAAGGAGGAAATTTCATCATTAGTTAAAGGTACTATAATTTCTGCTGGATCTTTTCCAGTCAGCTGACAAAGTCTTAATTTGCCCTTTAAAATCAAATCAGAAATATTTTCTATATACGTCTTTAACTTTTTATTCTGTTTATATGACAGAAATATCCATTCTAATATAGTGTCTTCCTTCTGCATCAGAATTCCAGATGGATATTCTTTGGATGGCAAGATGACCAAAATGCAGACTAAATCAAGGTTTATCTGATCTACATGCGCATCCAATATTCTGTTTTTTATCCATTGTAACACTTTTTCTGCCTCAGCAGATAATATTCGTGAACTGTTTAGGTCCTTATCACCTTTTAGCGCCATTTTAAATGCTTTAAGTCATGTCCTTCTACACCAATAATCATCTGTAATTGAGAAATTTCTCCTAGTAGCTTCTGCAGACTGTTAAGTGTTTGATAACGGTCCCTTCTAATTTAAACCTTCTGTGGTCTAATTCTGTGTAAGTCTATCTTATATCCTAAATAGTTAATAGAATCTCCTCTTTGTATCTTTTCTGTGGCTATTTGTAACCCCCCATGTAGGCTGAAATTCCTTCACCATGTCAAACATACATTGCAAAGTTTCCTTATTAGAATCCGATAAAAGAATATCATCCATATAATGATAAACAAAAGATTGTTGAAATTATTTACAAGTTATTTCCAAAGGTTGCTGTACAAAGTGTTGACACAATGTAGGACTATTTAACATCCCTTGAGGCAAAATTTTCCACCAGTATCTCCGAACTGGCTGTGAGTTGTTAAGAGTTGGTACAGTAAAAGCAAATTTCTCTCTACCACATTCTTGTAATGGTAGAGTGAAAAGGCAGTCTTTCAGGTCAATTACTATGATCTGACATCTTTTAGGTATTAAGGAAGGCAGTGGCATTCCAGGCTGTAGAGAGCCCATAGGTTGTAATACCTTGTGTATGGCTCTCAGGTCTGTCAGCATTCTCCAGTCACCTGACTTCTTCTTGATAACAAATACAGGAGAATTCCAAGGGCTGGTAGATTGCTCTATGTGTCCAGGCTCTAGCTGTTCCTGTACTAACTTTCCTAGAGCCTCTAGCTTTTCAGAGGTGAAAGGTCATTGCCCTATCCAGACAGGTTCATTTGTAAGCCATTTTAATGGCAGGGCCTTGGGTTCTGCTGATGGCCTATCATTTGTGTTTAGTGTCTGTACTGCCTGGATAGTTGGTAACCATTTTCCGTGGCGTCTTACCTGATCCTTCATACTATCCAGCGATTTTCTAGAATTCGTATATGACATTGGAGGCATGTTAATTTGAGTATTCCATTGCTGTATGAGATCATCACCCCAGAGATTTATAGCTATATGTGCCACGTATGGTTTCTGTCTTCCTGTCTGTCCTTCCTGTCCAATGCAGACCACAGAGTTAACACTCCGTCGAACTCTAGATAGAGTACCAATTCCTAAAACTTGTACATTTGCCTCTTTAAGAAGCCAAGTCTGAGGCCAAGACTTTTGAGTAATAATAGTCACATCAGCCTCAGTGTCTACAAAGCCTTTAATAACTTTACCATTAATTTTTATTTCTAACTGAGGCCTAGAATCATTAATAGAAGCTTGCCAAAATATGTGTTTCTCATTTTTACAAGTCACATTTGATTCTTCGTCACTATTCAAACTACCATGTACAGCAGTATCATTTTCCACAATAGGCAAGAAACTACCTATTCGTCCTGTGAGAGACTGTCTCCCACTGCTAGTGGGAATGATTGGACCTTTCTTGATGTGGGGACCTGATGGAGTCCTCCTTCATAGTTTCCTGGCATTAACAGGTTGCCTTGCATGTCCCTAGTCGATCTGCATTCATTAGTCTGGTGTCTACCCTTACCACATCTCCTACATAACTCAGAGGGCAATGACCTTTCATGTGGGGAATTGTTAGAATTTCTTTGCCTACAATTTCTCCTTATATGTCCCATTCTACCACAGCTGAAACATCTATTCTCCTGATGCTTCCGTGGACCGCTGGAGCGTGCTCTTTCTATGCGAGGCTCTGGGTCATGGTAGCAATGAACACTGGTCTCTTGATACCTGTATGAGTCCCTGTAAGGTGTTTCTCCTTCCCAAGTCCTTCTGTCATTATCTCTTCTAATCTCCTGCTGCCTGTTGAAACCTCTTGGGATAGCTTCTCCTGCCCAAATTCCAGCATCTTGCATGTTACAGTCAATGTGGGCAGTATGCAGAACCCATTCTTCTAGTGGAGCTGATCTGATCTTTAAAGGCAAAAGTATTCTTTTGCATATTGGGTTTGAATTGTCATAAGCTAAGGTATACACATTCAAATGTCGTATCGCTGAATCTGTTACTTGTATGTTTACTCCTCTGGTCAACCAGTCTAAGAAATCCTTAAATGGTTCTGTTTGTCCATATTCTATTTTGGTATAAGCTTCTAGTCATTCTCCCGGCTCAAAAACCTTTTCCCATGCATTTAGAGCTGCTTTCCTGCATAGGGACAGCATATGGTCATCATATTCAGCCTGAACTTGTGGGTCAGCATAAATACCTTCTCCTAGGATTTTCCAAAGGTGCACATCAACACCATCCCTAATGGCCTGCCACTCTTAAGAGTTTTTCCCCTTCTCTAAGCAATGCTTTGCACTCAATTTGGCAAGCATTCTCAAGGACAGCTGAAACCAGTCCTAACCAATCTGCAGGTGTCACGCTGTTAAAGCTGGCCCATGAATGCAACAGCTGTTTTACGTATGGGCTATGAAGACCATTCCAGACAATTGATTTTTTTCTTTTTTATTTGTTTTATTAGTTCAAGTTAGGGAACAATCTTGTTTCACATGTAAGTCCCATCTTCCTCTCCCTCCCCTCATCACTATCCCTCCTCCCCCACCCCACCAACCCACCACTCCCCAGGCAGACTAGGGCCCTCAACAGGGGCTCTGTAAAGTCCACCAAATCTTCCTGTGCTGGGCCTGGGCCCTTCCCCATGTGTCCAGGGCCAGAGTATATCCCTTCATGTGGGATGGGCTCTAAAAGTCCCTTCTTACACCAAGGAAAAATGCTAATCCACTTCAGAGGCTCCCTGGAGTGCAGAGGCTTCCTTATAGACATCCATGTTCTGGGGGCTGGCACAGTCTTATACTGGCCTCCCAGACAGCATCTGGGGTCAATGTGGTCTCCTTTGTTCAGGCCAACTGTTTCTGTCTGTTTCTCCAACCTGGTACAGACCCGTTCGATCTTCATTCCTCTCTCTCTTCAATGAAATTCCAGATTTCAGCTCAGTGTATTTCTGTGGATGTCTGTCTCTGCTTCCATCAGCCACTGGATGAGGGCTCTAGGATTGCATAAAGAGTAGTTATCAATCTCATTTTAGGGGAAGGGCTTTTAGGTTATCCTCTCCACCATTGCCTGGATTGTCAAATCGTGTCATCCTTGTAGGTCTCTGGAGATCTCCCTAATTCCAGATTTCTTCTTGGACCTATAGTGGCTCCCTGTAATTTGGTATCTCTCATCCTGCACCCTCTCCTCGATTCTACCCACTACTCAATGTCTCTGCTCCTATATTTCCTCTCCCCTACCCTCATGCTCCCAATTAGCTCAGGAGTTCATGCCAATTCCCATTCTGGGGTCTATTTATCCCTTAGAGTCCTTCATGTTTCCTAGTTTCTATGGTGAAGAGGATTATAGGCTGGTAATCCTTTGCTCTATGTCTAAAATTCATATATTAATGAATACATACCATGTTTATCTTTTTGTGACTGGGGTACCACACTCAGGATGGTTTCTTCTAGTTCCATCCATTTGCCTGCGAATTTCAAGATTCCATTCATTTTTTTCTGCAGAGTAATACTCCATTGTATAAAGGTACCACATTTTCTCTATCCATTCTTCAGTTGAGGGTTATCTAGGTTGTTTCCTTGTTCTGGCTATGTCAAACAATGCTGCTATGCACATGGTTGAACATATATCCTTGTTGTATGAACATGGACTATTTGGGTATATACCCAAGAGAGGAATGGCTGGATCTTGAGGTAGACTGATTCCCATTTTTCTGAGCAACTGCCATACTGATTACCAGAGTGGTGTTACAAGTTCACACTCCCACCACCAATGGAGGAGTGTTCCTTCTTCTCCACATCCTCTCCAGCCTAGCTTGTCATTGGTATTTTTTATTTTAGCCATTCTGACATGTGTGAGATGGTATCTCAGATTTGTTTTGAGTTGCATTTCTCAGATGGCCAAGGATTTTGATCACTTTCTTAAGCATCTTCAGCCATTTCAGATTCCTCTGTTGAAAATTCTCTGTTTAGTTCTGCACCCCACTTTTTGATTTCAATGTTTGGTGTTTTGGTGACTACCTTCTTGAGCTCCTTGTATATTTTGGAAATCAGACCTCTGTCAAATGTGGGGTCAGTGAAGATCTTTTCCCATTCTGTGGGTGGTCGTTTTGTCTTACTGACTGTGTCCTTTGCCTTACAGAAGCTTCTCAGTTTCAGTAGGTCCCATTTATTAATTGCAGACCTCACTGTCTGTGCTACTGGTGTGATGTTCAGGAATCAGTCTCCTGTGCCAATTTGTTCCAGGGTAATTAGCACTTTCTCTGCTAGAAGATTCCGTGTGGCTGGGTTTATGGAGAGATCTTTGATCCATTTGCTCTTAAGTTTCGTGCTTGGTGACAGGTATGGATCTATCTGCAATCTTCTGCATGTCCCAATCCAATTGTGCAAGCACCATTTGTTGAAGATGCTATCTTTTTTCAATTGTATAGATTTAGCACCATTGTCAAAAATAAGGTGTTCGTAGGTGTCTGGGTTAATATCTGGGTCTTCAATTTGATTCCATTGTTCTATATGTCTATTCTTGTGCCAATACCTAGCTGTTTTCAGAATATGGCTTTATAGTAGAGCTTGAAATCAAGGATGGTGATGCCTCTAGAAGATCCTTTATTGTAAAGAGTTATTTTGGCTATCCTGGGTTTTTTATTTTTCCATATAAAGTTGAGTATTGTTCCTTCAATGTTTGTGAAAAACTGTGTTAGGATTTTGATGGGGCTTGCATTGAATCTGTAGATTGCTTTAGGTAGGACTGCCATTTTTACTATATTAATTCTACCTATCCATGAACATGGGAGATCTTTCCATTTTCTGGTATCTTCTTTATTTCTTTCTTTAAAGTCTCAAAGTTCTTATTGTAGAGGCCTTTCACATTTTTGGTTAGTGTTACCCCCAGATATTTTATGTTGCTTGTGGATATTGTGAAAGGTGATGTTTCCATGATTTCTTTCTCATTGGGTTTATCATCTGTATACAGTAGGGCTAAAGATTTTTTTGAGTTAATTTTGTATCCTGCTACCTTGCTGAAGTAGTTTATCAGCAATAGGCGTTCCCTGGTAGAGTTTTTCGGGTCACTAATGTAGACTATCATGTCATCTGTAAATAGTGAAATTTTGACTTCTTCTTTTCCAATTTGTATCCCTTTGATCCCCTTTTCTTGTCTTATTGCTCTAGCTAGAACTTCAAGTACAATAATAAAGAAGTATTGAGAGAGAGGACAGCCTTGCGTTGTTCCTGATTTTAGAAGAAACGCTTTGAATTTCTCTCCATTTAGTTTGATGTTGGCTATTGGTTTGGTGTAATTGTGTTTATCATGTTTAGATATGTTCCTGTTATTCCTGTTCTCTCCAAGATCTTTATCATGAATGGATGTTGGATTTTGTCAAAGGCTTTTTCAGTGACTAGTGAGATGATCATGTGGTGTTTTTCTTTTTCAGTTTGTTTATATGGTGGAGTACATGGATGAATTTTCATATGTTAAACCATTCTTGCATCCCTGGGATGAAGCCTACTTGATCATGGTGGATGATTTTTCTGATATGTTCTTGGATTCGGTTCACCAATATTTTATTGAGTATTTTAACATCAATGTTCATGAGGGATATCGGTCTGTAGTTCTCTTTCTTAGTCTTATCTTTGCGTGGCTTGGGTATCAAAGTGATTGTAGCCTCGGAGAAAGAGTTTGGCAATATCCCATCTGCTTCTATTGTGGGGAACATTTTCAGGAGTACTGGTATCAGCTCTTGTTTGAATTTCTGGTAGAATTCTGCAGTGAAGCCATCTGGCCCTGGCTTTTTTTTCATGAGTGCTTCTATTTCATTAGTTGTTATGCGTCGATTTACATTGTTTATCTGATCTTGGTTTAATTTTGGTAAGTGATATTTATCCAGAAAGCTGTCCATTTCCTTTAGATTTTCAAATTTTTGGAGTACAGGTTTTCAAAGTATGACGTGAAGTTTCTCTGGATTTCCTCAGTGTCCATTGTTATATCCCTCTTTATGTTTCTGGTTTTGTGAATTCGCATGCTTTCTCTCTGCCTTTTGGTTAGTTTGGCTAGAGGTTTTACTATCTTCTTGATCTTGTCAAAGAACCAACTCTTTCTTTCATTGATTTTTGTAATGTTTTGCTAGTTTCTACATTATTGATTTCAGCTCTCAGGTTGATTATTTCCTGGCATCTCCTCCTCCTTGGTGAGTCTGCTTCTTTTTGCTCTTATGCTTTCAGTTGTTCTGCCAATTCTCTAATGTGACTTTTCTCCAGTTTCTTCATGTGGGCACTTAGTGCTATGAACTTTCCTCTTAGCACTGCTTTCAGAGTGTCCCATAAGTTTGAGTATGTTGTGTCTACATTCTCATTACATTCTAGGAAGTCTTTAATTTCTTTTTTTTATTTCTTCCTCAACCCAGGAATGGTGCAATTGGGTGTTATTCATTTTCCAAGAGTATGTAGGTTTTCTGCCATTTGTATTGCTGTTGAATTCTAGCTTTAATGCATGGGGATCTGATAAGATACAGGGGGTTATTTCAATTCTTTTGTAATTATGGAGGTTTGCTTTCCTCCCTACTATGTGGTCAATTTTAGAGAAGGTGCCATGTGGCGCTGAGAAGAAGTTATATTCTTTTGAGTTTGGATGGAATGTTCTAAAGATATCCGTTAACCCCAGTTGGGTCATCACTTCTTTAAGATCTTTTGTTTCTTTGTTAAGTTTCTGTCTGGTGGTCATGTCTAGTGGCGTAAGGTGGGTGTTCAAGTCTCCTACTATAAGTGTTTGTGGTTTTATGTGCGGTTTGAGCTTTAGTAATTTACAAGTGTGGGTGCCTTCGTATTTGGGGCATAGATGTTCAGGATTGAGACTTCATCTTGATGGACTTTTCCTGTCATGAGTATGAAATGCCCTTCTTCATTTCTTTAGATTGATTTTAATTTAAAGTCTAATTTGTTAGATATTAGGATTGCTATACCAGCTTGTTTCTTGAGCCCATTTGTTTGGGAAATCTTTTCCCATCCTTTTACTCTGAGCAATTGTTTCTTTAATATGCTGAAAATCTTTCAACTGGATTGGTTGCCATACATAAGTTGTCTGCCCCTGGTAGTGACTTTTAGTTGGTTGCTTTTCCACCACCATGGCCGGGTAGACTAGAGGTTTGTATGTGTGAAATGACTTTAGAATGATTGAAATACCTGCTTGAAGTAGGCGCCTCAGATTGGAGTGAGTCTGCCTCCTCTTTGTCATATCGATTCTTCAGCATAGCCAGGACATTGTCATGGGAAGTTTTAATCTCATTCATCATGAAAGATTCAAGGCATGATATAGAATCCATGATTTGCTGTGACAATTCTTCTGTGAGGTTTTTTTAGACAGGTAATATGTTCATCTCTAGCTAACATCTGGGTGGTGTGGAGACAGCCATCCAGGGATTGAAATTTAGAATCAAGGTTGTGATTTGCTTGAGCAATCGACTTGTTAGACATTTCTAGTTTGTTATCTCTGTTCTGTAATTCATCTTGCAAGCTTTGAAACTAAGCTCTAATTCTACCATAGTCTCTCTCACATTTTCAAGCCATTGATTTAATGGCATTATCCGATTGTTGGAGCCTATTCTCGGTATCCTGTATCTTAGTAACAAAGGTATAGGAGAAAGAGACTATTTGAGTTTCAAGTTGGTTACATATGTCCTTTAATTCATCATGGTCCACTGCCTGCCTAGCCCCTAACGCCTCTGAAATATCCTTTAATTCATCATGGTCCACTGCTTGCTTAGCTCATAATTCCTCTAAAGTATTCTTTAATTCATCACGGTCTGCTGTATGCTTAACCTGTAATGCCTCTAAAATATTCTTTAATTCATCATGGTCTTCTGCCTGCTTAACCTGTAAAGCCTCTAAAATGGAGCATCTCTCTGTGTTTATGTTATTATAAATGTGCTGCCTTTCAGCTTGAGTACTAGACATATCTGCCTGTATCATATAAAACATAGAACGAAGCCTATCATTCAGTTTGTTTTCTACTATCTCCATAAGCATATTGTAAGTCAGTCTTGTCCCTTCTAGAATCTCATTATGCAAAGCTTGCATGTCCTGTAGGCAGGTGGGGAAATCAGCCTTCCCTTTGTTCCTGAGGAACGACAATATGTGAATTAATACATTCAAACCTAATAAGACATATAAGCCAATATTCAGCAAGTCAGCTTGTTTCTCGAGTGCTGAATGCATGTAAGAATAAGAAAGATTATGCAGTGCTAAGGGTGACAGAAATTCGGCTATATCTATTGGTGACGTCATCTCCAGGTGTAATAACCACGTCTGACCAGCAAGCTCACAGCGCTAATTTTCTACATAAAAACTAAAACAAGAACAAAACAAAAACACGGGAAGATATCAAGGAAACAGCAAAAAAGGACACCTGAAACTTTAGGGCAAATAGAAGAAATCTTCTGACAAATAAATAGATGGTAATTAATAATCAAATAGATTGCTGAAATCACAAAAATGCAAACAAAGAAAGCAATACAAAGAATAAATGAAAAAGATTTGGATATTTGATAAGATAAATAAGATTGACAAACTGTTATGAAAATTAATTAAAGAACACAGAGAGAATATCCAAATTAACAAAACCAGAAATGAAAGGAGGAACATAACAACAGACACTGAGGAAATCTAGAGATTCATAATAATCCATGTTAAAAACCTGTACTCCATCAAATTGGAAAATATAAATGAAATGAATAATTTCCTCAGTAGTATCACTTTCCAAATTTAAATCAAGATCAGATAAGCAATTTACACAGACTTATAACACATAGTGAAGAAGATGTCTGCCAACCAAAAACATCACAAAACACAGAAAAAAATTCCAGGGGCAGATGGTACAATAAAAATTATAACAAACATTCAAAAAGAGTTAACACCAACAGTCTCCATATTATTACACAAAATAGGAACTGGAAGAGCAATGCCTAATTCATTTTATGTGGCCATGGTTACACTGATACCCAAACTACATAAAGTTCCAAAAAAGTAAAAGAATGAGAGACTTATTTCGCCTATGGACATACATACAAAAGCAAAAAAAAATGCTTGCAAAACAAATGCAAGAACACATAACAAATATCATATACCATGATCATGTAGGCTTCATCCCAGTGATGCATGGATGCTTCAGTGTACAAAAATCAATAAGTATTATTGAAAATATAAGCAAAATGTAAAACATCCACACCTGATCATTTCACTAGATGAAGAAAAAATGTCTTTGACAAAATCCAACAACAATTCATGACTTAAGTTGTAGTGACATTAGGAATACCACAGACATAACCTAAGAAAGGCAGTTTACAGAAACACTATGGCAAACATCAGCTTACATGGAGAGAAAATTAAAGTAAATACACTAAACTCAGGAAGAAGACTATGATTTCTACTCTCCATACTATTGAATGTGGTTTTATTCAGAACAGTAAGGCAACTTAAGGAGATCTAGGGAATACATATTTGAAATGAAAAAGTTAAAGTTTTATTATTTGTAGATGATGAGAGAGTTTCAGTATGTGACTCAAAAAATCTACCAGGGATCTTTTACAGCTGATAAACACTTTCAGCGAAGTGACAGGATACACAATTATCTCAAACAATAAGTACCATACCTATATACATAAGGCAAATGAATTGAGAAAGAAATTAGGGAAACAGTACCATTGACAATAACCTCAAATAGTATAAAATATTTTGGGTGTAACTCTAACCAAGCAAATGAAAGACATGTATGATGAATAAAAACTTCATGTCTTCAAAGAAATTACTCAAGAAAATATCGGAGATGGAAAGAAATCCATGCTCGTGGATTGGTGGATTAGCATAGTTAAAATGGCCATGCTACCAAAAACAATATTCAGATTTAAAAAAATTCACGTTTGCTCAAATAATCCTGAAAAACAAAAGAATTTCTGATGTGTTGCCATCCCTGATTTCAAGTTGTATTATAGAGCTATTATAGTAAAAACAGCATGGAACTGACATACACACAGACATTTTGCACCAAATGCAGTTAGTGGGTTAAAAAAAAAACAACAGAACTTGAAGTTGGAGGAGTGAAAGGCAGGTTCTTTGAGTTATAGAGAGGAGATGAAGTGAATATGAGATTCTAAAAGAATTAATTTTTTTCTTGATTAATTAAAAATGGTATAACTTCACAAATCACAAAATACTGATGTTTACAATATAGTTCCTATCTAAATTTTTATCTTAAAATAAACAAACAAAAGCCCAGGTCCAGAATGTTTTAGCACAGAATTCTATTAGACTTTCAAAGAAGATCTAGCACCAATACACAAGGAACACTATCACTACATAAGGACACCCAAACCACACAAAGATTCAACAAAGAACAAGGATTACAAACCAATTTCCCTCATGAAGATTGATGCAAAATATTCTATAAAATTTTAACAAACCAAATCCAAGAACACATCGAGATCATCCACCATGTTCAAGACACACGGGTGGATCAACCTATTTAAAATTGTAACCCACGATATACACAAACTCAAAAAAAACCCACATGATAATCTCATCATGTGGAAAAATCATTAGAAAAAGCTTTTGACAAAATCCAAGACCCCTTCTTGTTGAAAGTTTTGGAGAAATTAAGGATACACGGGACATACTCATACATAATAATGGCAATTTAGAGCAAGCTGATAGCCAATATAAAATTATCTGGAGAGAAACTCAAAGCAATCCCACAAAAATCAGGAACAAGACTGTATACTCTCTTTGTATCTATTCAAGATAGTAATTGATGTTCTAGTGAAATTAATAAGACAACTATAGGATATCATGGTAATACAGATTGGAAAGGAAAAAGTCAAAGAATCATTATTTGAAGATAATATGATAGTATACATAAGTGATCCCAAAATTCTACCAGAAAACTCATACAGCTAATAAACACTTTTTGTGAAGTGGCTGGTACAAGATTAACTAAAATTCAGTAGCCCTCCTATACACAAAAGACAAATGGGTTGAGAAAGTAATCAGGGAATTAACACCCTTCATAATAACCACAAATACTATAAAATGTCTTGAGATAACTCTAACCAAGCAAATAAAAGTCTTGTATGACAAAAACCTCAAGTCTTTTAAAATCAAAATTGAAGAAGACATCAGAAGATGGAAAGACATCGAAAGCTCATTGATCAGAAGGATTAACATAATAAAAAGGGCCATCCTACCAAAAATCAATGTATAGATTCAACAAAATATGCATGGAAATTCCATCACAATTCCTTGCAGACATTGAAAGGATGATACTCAATTTCATATGGAAAAACAAAAGACTGAAGGTAGCTCAAGCAATCCTGTACAACAACAACAACAAAAACAGAGGTATCGCTATCCCTGATTTCAGGTTCTTCTACAGAGCTAGAGATTAAAAAAAAAAAATGTCATTGACATAAATCAAATAGGTTGATCAACTGAATTGAATTGAAGATCCAGTCATAAATCCACATACCTATATAGATACCAATTTTGGGTAAAGAATCCAGAAATATACAATGGAAAATAGAAAGCATCTTCAACAAATGGTGTTAGTTTCTAGTTAGACTATGTCAGCATATAGAAGAATGCAAATTGATCCGTGTATATCACCCTGCACAAAGCTCAAGTACATACAAGATTTCAACATAAAACCAGATACACTGAACCTAATAGAAGAGAAAGTGGGGAATAGCCTTTAATCCATTAGCAAAGGAGACAACTTCTTGAACAGAATACTGATATAGCACAGGCACAAAGAATAACAATCAATAAATGGACATCATGAAACTGAGAAGCTTCTGTAAGGCAAACAACAGTGTCAATAGGACAATACAGCAACCTACTGAATGAGAAAAGGTCTTCACCAACCCAGCATCCAAAAGAGGACAAATATCCAAAATGCAAAGAACTCAAGAAACTAGACTTCTGCAGAGTATTGGTGGAGCACGCCTTTAATCCCAGCACTCAGGAGGCAGAAGCAGGAGTATCTCTGTTAGTTCGAAACCCGTCTACAGAGGCAGTGCCAGGATACCCTCCAAAGCTACACAGAGAAATGTTGTCTAAGAAAAAAAAGAAACTAGACATCAACAAACTGAATAATCTATTTTAAAATGGGTTGCAGACCTATACAGAGAATTCTCAATAAGGAAGCACAAATGTCTGAGAATCACTTAAAGAAATGTTCAATATCCTTAGTGATCAGGGAAATCCAAATGAAAACTAATTTGAGATTCCATCTTACATTTGTCAGAATAGCTAAGATCAAAAACACAAGTGCCAGTTTATGTTGGAGAGGATACGGAGCAAGGTGAACATTCTTCTATTGTTGGTGGGAGTGAAAACAAGTACAGCCAATTTGGAAATCAATAAAACAGTTCTTCAGAAAATTGGGAATAAATCTACCTCAAGACCAAGATAGACTACTCATGGGCCTATATCCTAAAGACACTCAAGCATACCACTAAGATGCTTGCTCAACCATGTTCAGTTTTGTGCTACCATGATTAGTCAGAAGCTGGAAACTACATACATGTTCCTCAATGGAAGAATGGATAAGGAAAATATGGGTCATTTATACAATGAAATGTTACTCACCTGTTAAAAACAATGATATCATGAAATTTTCAGGAAAATTGATACAACTAGAAAAGATCTCCCTGAGTGAGGTAACCCAGACCCAAAAAGACAAGCATGGTATGTACTTATTTATAAGTGGGCATTAAGTATTAAGTGAAGAATAATCAGGCTACAATCCACAGACCGAGGGAGGCTTAGTAACAAGGAGGGCTCAAGGGGCTACATGTGGGTCTCCCTGGGAAGGGAAAATAGAATAGATCGTGTAGGTGGATTGGGGACAGGAAGTTATTGTAACTGGAGGGATCAGATGGGGAGGTGTGAGGGACAGAGTGAAAGAATACTAGAAGATACAACAGAAACTGGAGAGCGATGTAAAAACCTAGGCCAGTGGAAACTCCCTGGAATCTATCCATGTGACCATAATGAAGTCTCCTAATAATGGGGGATACAGAGCCCTAACCAAGCATTTTCTATAAGCAGGCAAGTCTCCCAGAAGTGGAACTGTGACATCACTCCAGCCACAAAACCTTCAGTCTACCTACCTGAAAGATTTACTGGGCAATGGTGAGGCAGGACTTGTGTGAGTGACCAAAGCATGACTAGTACAACTTGAGGCACACAACATGGGAGACAGCCCATGCCTGACAGTGTATGAATGGACAGGAACCAGAGGCAGAACAGCCTAGAGACCCAGGATATAATTGAGCACGACTGGAAAAAAAAGTCAATGAAATGATTCCTAATGATATTCTGCTGTGCTTATACATCAGTACCTAGCCCAACTGTCATCAGAGAGGAGTGTCATCCAGCAACTGATGCGAGCAGACTCAGAGACCCAAAGCCAGAGCTGGGGAACCCCAAGGAAGATGGGGAGGAAGGACTTTGGGGCCCAAGGTTCTGAGGACACCACAAGAATAATGTCCACAGAATCAAACAAGCAGGGATGGTTCATAGGGGCTCACAGATACTTAAGCAAGAAAGATCAACAAGCTGAAGGACCCTGTATGGATCTGAGCTAGGTCCTCTACATATACCTTATCGTTGTGTAGTGTGGTGTCTTGTAGGACTCCTAACATTGTGTATTGGGGTGTCTCTGACACTTTGGCCTGCACCTGGGAAACTTTTCTCCTGGTAGGTTGCCTCATCCAAACTTGAGGATTTCTGCCTAGTCGTATTATATTTTGGTAGGTCATGTTGGTCGATATCCCTTGGAAGCCTACTCTTTCTAAGTTTTTTTAAGGGAAACAGTGGAGTAGTTGACCTGGGGTAGAAATAATGTGGATTGATGGACTTGGAAAATTGGAGGGAAGGGAAAATCCTGTCAGGATGTAATTTATGAAAGAAGTATAAAAGTTTAAAATGAATAAATGAGTCAAGTGACACAATTTATTTTATATGAGTTAAAAAGTATAACATGCAGAAAAAGAAACACTCCATTTTAATTCCATCACTCAAATACAATACCAAATGTGTAAGAATCACAGAAACAATAAATATTAGGTAATAAGTATGTAAAATAAATTGATATATAAAATAATATCAATATTATATATTTGTATATTTATAAAATTAAATATTATATTATATTATATATTTATAATATATATATATATCAAAGCATGATGTTACATACACAAATTGTTAATTATCAGTTTAAAAACAATCAAAAGTATCTGTCATCTTGAATGATTATTAAAGGTTATAATTAAAACCTGGGCTGGGGCAGTATATCAGTGGTAGAACAGTTGATTAACATGCACAAGCCCCTGGGTTCTTAAGAGAACAAGAAAGATACAAGCATGGTAGCCTCTGCCTTTAATCCAAGTATTTTGAATGCAGAAGCAGTTGAATCTCTGAGTTTGAAAGCCAGCCTAGAATAAAATGCAAGTTCCAAGATAGCTGGGGCTACACAAGAGAAACACTGCCTCAAAAAAGAGAGAGAGAGAAAGAGAGAAGGCAGGGGCCAGGGGAGGGAGAAAGAGAGGAAGAGAAGAAAGCAGGAAGTAGAAAGGATG
This sequence comes from Cricetulus griseus, assembly GCF_003668045.3. Taxonomy (NCBI): domain Eukaryota; kingdom Metazoa; phylum Chordata; class Mammalia; order Rodentia; family Cricetidae; genus Cricetulus; species Cricetulus griseus. The sequence goes on along the minus strand of NW_023277363.1, from coordinate 870,220 downwards.
GAAAGGAAAAAGTTTAAAATTTTGGTTTTGTAGATTGTATCATCTATGATGAAAACAAAAAAGTGCAGGGATGTATTTCACTTTCTGGGGTGCTTTCCCCCTATCTATGAAGCCCTGGGTTCTATCCTTAGCATAGTATGAGAAGCAGATATGGTGACACACACCTATGACCCAGTATTGTCAAGGCAAACAGTAGACAAAGCAGGCAAGTGCTTAATTAGAGCAGACATGGAAGGAAGACCACATTCTTGGCCTAGGGATATTGCTCAGTAGTCAAAACACGGCATACCCAACCCAGAGGGATGGAGCTTGGATTCCCAGAATCCCTGTAAATGCAGGATGGGCATGGTAACCCACCTATAATTCCAGATTCAGAATGCAGAGTTAGAATATTGCTATATCAAGATAGCTAATGAGGTCAATGTATCTCTGGGTTTAATTGAGAGACCTTGCCTCAACACATAAAGATGGAAGAGCCATAGAGGAAGATTCTTGACATTGATCTCAGGCTTCCAACTTCAAGCTGGTTTGATTTGATTTCACTAGCCTGAACTACTGTCATAATATTCATATAGTGTTTTGGAGGCCCTAAACTAGCCCAACTGAACATACCATTATCACCTATTGTTATTTGTTGAAACAAGACCTGCTCTAATTTCTCCATGTTGTGAAAATCAGTGGGTGTTCAGACTGTGACTTGCCCTAAAGATTCCATTATACAATCAGATTTCTTGCTTTTGTTTGAGTCCATTTTGAAGGTAGAAGACAACTTCTCACCTGGGTAGATATATAAACAATACCATACATCAATGTGGCCCCACCTACACAGCACAGACTGATAAATGACTTATTTTGAGGAGCAAAGAGAGTATCACCCTATAAATGTATTGGGGTGAATTGAGGCTCTTGGGACACATTGGCATGTCAAAATCATATCAGGAAAATAAGCCCAGTAACTTATTGTACAAACTCAGTTGAGGAAAAAGTGTGTGACTTCATGAAGAAGTGATCAGCCAGTACGTGGATGACAATGACCCCAACTGACCTGATTTGTGCACTGTCTTAGATAGAGTTTATATTGCCGTGATAAAATAACATTGGTAAAAGCAACTTGGGGTGGTATGGTGGTTCGAATGAGAATGGCTCCCATAGGCTCATTGAAAACTAAGTCCCCATTTAGTGGAACTGTTTGGGATGGATTAATTGTGGCCTTGTTTGGAGGACATGTACCACTTCAGGCAGGCTTTGAGGTTTCAAAAACTGGCACCATTCCCAGTGTGCCCTTGCTGCATGCTATTGTGGTTTGAGATGTGAGCTCTCAATGTTCCTGCTGTTATGCCTTCACTCCTCTGTCATGGACTCTAACCCTATGAAATTATAAGCCCAAATAAATACTTTCTTTCATGAATTGCCATGGTCATGGTGTTTTATAGGAGAAATAGAAAATAATTAAGAGAGTGTGGAAAGGTTTATTTCAGCTTACAGCTCCAATCACACTCCCTCATCCAAAGCAGTAACAGCAAGAACTCAAAGCAGGAAACTAGAGGCAAGAACTAGACCAAAAGCCATGAAGGAACACTTTTTACTGGTTTCCTGTCTTCACTATAGCTTGCTTAGTATACTTTCTCATGCCATACGGGACCACCTGCCCATGGTTGGCACCACATACAGTGATCTGGGCCCTCCAAACCTCCATCATTCCTCAAGAAAATGCTCTACAGACTTGTCTACAGTAATCTGAAGGGAGTTATATTTCTCAACTGTGGTTTCTTTTCCCAGATGTCTCTATTGTATATTAAACTGACAAAAAAAATAACCAAGGAATGCACCAAGGACTAAGAGTTGGAGAAATCCCTCTTATCCCTAGGTCTTCAGCCCCACTTGGTCCTTAGTGTTGATGCAGCATACTTAACAGCTCCCTATCAATCTTTGTGTTCACATGTCTGGACCTCCTGTTCCCATGCCTCTACCCAATCCTACCCTTTCACCTCTGCAAATGGACTCAACTCTAGTTTTTCTCTCAGCCCTGTAATCCACTGTGTCCTGACTCTACAATAGCAGCATCTTCCCTCTAAACAGTTTGGATTCCTTATTAATGTAGACTCTGTATATTCCTTTTTTCATTTTGTACATTTTGATTTCATTTTATATTATAAGCACAGTTCTTCCTCCTACACCTACTCCCACCCTATCGGATTTCTTCTATGACTAATTGAAATTCTACTGTAGCCTCTTCAAGGATTTCTAAACTGTTTTAAATTTTTAATTCTGTTATTCCTCTCCAAATATTTACATGGATGGATTTTGTGTGGTATTTACTACAAAAGTTAATAAGACTGGCACCATCAGAGGCTTTGTCCCGCGCGATAGCCTTGCCGGCAAGAACCACACAGGACATTCGGATCCTTCTGCAGTAAAGCTTTAATGCGTCTTACCACCCTGCAGTTCTGAATCCGCCCCGTCCGAGGGGTCTCCGCGGTGCCTGCAATGTTAACAAGTTCCCGCGTTTCGGCACCAGATGTCCTGCGCTATCGCCTCGCCAGCAAGAACCACACAGGACATTCGGATCCTTCTGCAGTAAAGCTTTAATGCATCTTGAGAGAGAGAGCATAAGCTTACAGAGCGGAGACCCCGAGCCAAGAATCCCGTCCCCTAATAAAGGCTGGCAACCGCCGCCTCGGACGTGTCACCCCATGATTGGCTGCAGCTCATCGGACCATATGATGCCACGGAATAGGCAGAGATCAAGGAATGGAAAGTTACCCAGCGCCTGCGCAATAATCTTGTTTACATTCGGTGCCTGCCGGATGCAGGCGCCATCTTGTAATGGAGAATGCAGGGACGGCTCCCTACAAGGCTTCATCAAACTACCGATGAAAAAAGATGCAGAGACTCACAGCCAAACATTTGGTGGAACTGGGGGAGTCCTGCAGAAGGAAGCCCACAGACTCTACTGTCCTGGGATTATAGGGGTTCAAAAAGAATGAACTAACAATCATGGAGCCTGCATAATTCTTATCTACCTGCCAGACTGGGAGGGGGGAGGGATGAGATAATGCAGTTTTGATTAATATATGAAAGAAAAATAAATTAAAAATAACTAAGGGGGGAATAAAAACTTTGGTGGCAGTGGCACACACCTTTAATCCCAGCACTTTGGAGGGAGAGGCAGGTGGATCTCTTTGCATTAGTGGCCAGTCTGGCCTACAGAGCAAGTTCAAGGTCAGACATGGTTGTTACAGAAAGTAACCCTGTCTCTAAAATAAATGTAGTAAAAAACCTATTCCTGTCTTGACCATGTTACCAAGGAAAGAGGGATTATTTGACAAATTTAAACCACCCAACCTTGTGATCTTTTTGTTATTGTGCATTTTCTGACATTGTAAAATATTCAAGTACATTCATCTGCATTTCAGTCATAGCACATTTGTGACTCTATTAGACAGTCTTCCCTGGAGCCAACCTTGTCTAACATATGCATACAATTGTGTTGTTATACCTATAATATATAAAAAGGTGATAAGTATGCCAGTGAGAACAGTACTGAAGTAATCATATGGCCCTAGTTGATGAGTTAGAATACTTGGCATGAGTGAAGAGAACTTGAAACAACAAATAAGATCTGTCACAGAAGAAACAATATACATTTGTTCTCTCTTCTTCATCTAGCTCCTTTAAAATATATGACAGTATATGAAATACTCTTATAGCAGTGAAAAAATCCTTTGGGGGTTATACTTGGCAAAGTACTTTTTTGCTTCAGCTGCATTTGCCTTTCTACAAGCTTATTTTTGACATTTGATATGACCATGTCACTCTTGCCAACAATTCTGAATTCTAGAGGACCTTCACCTAAATGATTAAAATGATATCTGTTGTATAATCTTTTTCTGTATTTACAGAACATCTGATGATATTTAGATAACACCACTATGTGTATTGCCACACCTCATTCATTAATCACCTGTATCTCTGACACAAATCATGGTGATTGTTTTGAGGTTGAACTTGCATCAATGTAATGCATCGCTAAAAGAACTATATGGTCTCTCCCAGAGGCTGAGCTCCAATATATGATCAGAATAATGAAGAAAGAAAAAAATCACCCCATGTGGCATAGGCATGTTGTCTACCTGCTTTTCTCTTCCTTTACATCCCCATGAAAGCTTTTTGTGCTTGTGTGCCCCAGAATCTGCCAAAATGTAGATTTGGGGCCAGTTGACATCTCTACTTCTCCAGGTTGCCTCTATTGAAGAAACATGATTCTGTTTTACCAACTACGTATTGTTAAATATTGATTATCAGGCTACAAACAGCCTAGAATTTAGTCTGATAACAAGTGTTGTGTCTACTTGGGAACTATAATACATCTATACATGTAGTATGCTTAAAAAAAGTAGTACCAAAATGGGAATAGACTAAACATTTTTCTGTATCTTTCTGGAATTAAGTTACTATAATTCTAAAATTAAGTTTGATAAGATATAATTGGTTGTTCTTGGTTACCTTGGTTACCTGATTACCTACCAGAAATCCAGAACTCAATGGTAAGATCTTATTACTGAAGATATCACAAACTTAGATTACAGAGCATAGAGAAACCATGCTAGAACTCAGCTGGAATCTTCCTCTCTACTGGATAGCTTTGCTATATAGGCATCTGGAGAAGAAAAGTCAGCTGTTTATACTGTAATGTCAACCAGCCAAGTAAGATATGGGCACTGATGAAACAGTAGCATGATTTTTATGGGAGTGACAAACATTTTTATGATTGGATTTGAGGTGTGGTCTGCATATCTGGTCAAAGTCACATGGTTGGGGAGGTCTTAGGCCCTGAGGTTGAACCTACTAATTTTGTTTTCCAAATAGGCTCACAAATGTTTACATGCATAAACTAGAGCTTCTCTCTGCCTTGGTCAGAGAACCTTGTTTTTGTGGTGAACAGTGATAATTCAAAGACTGAAAACTAATACAGAGCCTGGTAAAAGTACTAATAATTAAGTGACTACTGAATACTCCCTCTGAATTCAGTATCCCTATCACTGGCTTCAAGACTCAGGGAAGATCCTGGAAGAGAGGGCAGAAGGAATGTACGAACTGGAAGAGAAGGAAAAGGAGTGTGAAATTCTGCTTGTGGACAGGACATGACGCATGCACTCACGAACTTGCAGGTTGCAGAAATGAACTCACAGAAGCTTCAGCTGCATGAGACTTACATAAGAGAGGACTTGTCAGCACTCAGTCATGGGTGGGAGCAGTGGCTCAAGGAGCCTGGCCCAGCCCTAAATATGTACTAGCCGGTGATGACTATTGGTAAATAGGGATCATTGTCTTCAGTGTAGCCACTGTGAATTACCCATGGTCCAGGGTATATTTCCATACCTATGCCCATAGCGGTGAACCTCATTGAAATCAGTGGGTCACAGAACAAAAAGAAAACAAAAAACATGGCATTGATAGGGGAGCCTTCTTAGGAGGAAGTGAGGTTGGCCTGGGTGGGAGAGGGATATGAGAAGGCAGGGTGATGAGTGTGGTAAGGATGTATCATATATATATATATATATATATATATGAAAGTGTTAAGGAAGAAATTGAAGTTTCTCTACTATGTAAATTAGGGTTCTGATATAGCTTGAGGTTGAGGCACTTGCTGCCAAACTTAATTATCTGAGTTTAATTCCCCAGAACTCATATAATGGAAGGAGAAAACCAATTCTAGCAAGTTGTCTTCTGACACCTACGCCTACAATAAATAGATGATGTAATTTAAAATGCTATAAGAATATATGGCCAGGTAGTGGTGGCATATGCCTTTAATCCAAGTACAGGAGAGGCAGAGGAAGGCAGATCTCTGTGAGTTTGAGACCAGCCTGGTCTACAAGAACTAGTTGCAGTACAGCCTCCAAAGACACAGAGAAACCCTGTATCGAAATCCCCTAATATATATATAATAATA